>NC_134487.1:81864477-82164477 GCF_040206685.1 Ascaphus truei | reverse complement strand
TTTTTGATCTGTTGTTGGGACCTTTATTTATCTTTAATGTTGTTCTTTGACACATTATGGTTTACTGGTATGTACTCACCCTCACAGGAACTAGTTATTTGTTTTTATGCATTTTAGAAGGTGTGAGATATAAGATGATAACCGCGTGAACACTTTGTTGTCCGCGGCGGAGACGAGACTCGGCTACGGTAAGCCGGAATAAATATAATTATGTTAGTGCAGTTCAGTATGTGTGACCGGCCGGTGGCACAGTGGATATCTTCACCAATGATACTCCATAACGTGGCCTTGGGGGAAACACAGATTGCAAATAAATGTCGGGTATTTACTGTTGGTGTTTTGCAGCACCAAGTAAACTAAGTCTTGCTACATCTGTATAGAATTGAAATAAAAGAAGAAGAATATATATACTGTATAGAACAAAATTCATTATTCATGAAAAATGCAAAAACTTAACAGTACCTTTTGCTATTAATGAATTGCCTTAGTCAACGACAAAACGTAACATAAAACAGTACAAAATAGTGTTTTTTTTTATTGTTTAGACAAAATGTATTTTATAATGTGAAAATATATAATACATTGCAGGTGCTAATTAATTAACAATTATAATAGGTAATGAGACTGAGGGAGTTCCATTGAAACATGAAGAAAGGGTTGTATATCTGAGTCCTATAGCCATAAAAAAATCATGTTTGGCGAATAGAGCTGCTATCCATTCCAATACAGGGGTTTCGATGTGTTGAATTCCTTTCAAATGGAGCTGTAAATGCAGTTTTAACCTTTCTACTCCCGGAAGTCTGGCACTACACACCTTACTTCTGTAACTTGCAGCCATGGGATTGCTTCAGCAGCACTCGTGTTTGCTTTGGTAGTGCCCTCCAGATTACTTTGGACGTGCCTCATACAGCACAAGGGCCTCTGGTGAGCCGGATCATGTACCATGTATTCATATCCAGCAACAATGTTAATCAGTAGTGATTAAACAATTTGGATTACACCAAATGTGATACTACAATAAATTGATGAATTTAACCATGATAAAAAATACAGTGTACTTGTAGAAATATGTCATGCACTCACTGCAAATAATGGGATGCAGAGATAGTGGCCATGTAATTCACAGAAAACCGGTTAAAAAAAATTCTGGCAGCAGCTCACACACACTTCTGTTCTGCTGGGATATTGAACAATATGATGCATACAACATTTTTTCAATCACCATCTTTATTCTTGTAATGAATCATTTACATTTTCATTTACAACTTCATAGCCTTTGATTTTTAAGGCATTTGAATCTACTGAATAGGGCTATTTAAGACAGATACTTATACTGTACTAGTGGAGAAAAAGCACCCCAACGGAGAGCACTCAACAGTGCACAATATACAGTAGAGGATGTGGTGTATGAAGTGGTAAGTATCGTGAGTAATCTAAAAAAAACATTTATTGGAGTCTTGACTCAGTTAAAATATATATGGACGCTAAGTACCAGGGTGATGGATACTAATAAAGGCCAAAAAAGCGCAGCGAAAGTAAAAAATGCCAGATCTCAAGTGTAAAGTGTAGGCTGTAACCCTTGATGATATGTGCAGGGTAAAGCCAGATGTATTGGACAACCACAGGTGTCTGTGTATATTGGGGGTAAATCACAGGTAAGGTCACCTGTGTCAGTCAAGTGTCTAGCTTGTAGGTAGTGGTGGGTGGTGGCGTATATACCAGATCGTTGTATATACAGGTAAGTATACCAGGTAAGTACACACCAGGGTAAACTTGCACAGGGACATTCATCAGTCACCAAATGTTAGGGCAATCCATATAAGCAGGGCACTGCTGCGGTCCCTGGGTGGTGCTGCTAAATCAGGGCACCTTGTCTGTGTTAAGAACACTCACACACACTCACTAACAAAACCCCCAGCGCAGGTCTCCTAGAGGGTGTATCTATTCTAAGCAGACAACAGATGGCTGAAAAACCGGTGGGTAGAAAAAATGTAGATCACAAGTAGTGTCTACTAACACTTAGAGGTGAATAAAAACAACATGAGGTACTTGTAGCATAAAAAGACAGGAACCATGACCAGACTATGTCGCCATACACGCTTCTGCTATTGCTTGGTGTATCAAAAATCAGCACGGTTTCTGCCCTCACGAACTTATAACAAGCTAAATGCTTATATGAAACTCTCTGTAAGGGAGTTACTGTGGGTCAGGACGCGCTCCGATAACGAGCGTTGGTCTTGTCCTGTCTTTTTATGCTACCAGTACCTCATGTTGTTTTTATTATTATTCGTTGCATAACTACCACAATTTTGGCACCTAACAGCTGAAATTGTATATCAAAGTAAAAACTATGGGTGAAATGGACAGGTATGTTAAAAAATACACTTATATTAATTCACATTTTATCTACAGATATTTCTATAGCTCTAACCTGGGTTTCCTCTTAGCTCTCCCATTGTACTTTCAGTATCTTATTCATCAACACCTCCTCCTCTTCTGTCGATCACTCTCTATTGCATACCACAGGGGACTGTCCTTTCTCTTTACACACTCTCTCTATAGGTAAGCTTATCACACCTTTTGGGTTCAAAAATCACCTCTATGCTGCTGACACAAATTTACCTTTGAACCTCTCACCTTACGTCTGCTGTACAGACCAAAGTCTCTAAATGTCTGTCTATATCATCCTGGGTGGCCCTTCACTGACTCAAACTTAACATGTCAAACGGGGAGCTCCTCATACTTCCTCTCAAGCAGCACTATCATACACCCAGTATCACAAACACGCTGGCTAGGTGTCATATTTAACTCCTCCCTTACCTTCTCCTCTTACATTCACAATGTAACTAAAACCTGTCAATTTCTTCCTTCATAATATTGCAAATATACACTCTTTCCTCTGTTGCTCTACTGCTAAAATTCTAATGCAGGCCCTCATTCTCTCCCATCTCAACTATTGTAACCTTCTATTGTCCAGCCTTTCTGCCTCTCACCTGTCTCCCCGACAATGTATCCTAAACACTGCTGCTATAATCAGTTTACTCTCTGCTAAATCTGTCTCAGCACCTCTCAGGGTTGAAATTCCTCTCCTAGCTTCCTATTAAATCCTGTATTACATACAACATTCTCTCTCTCCTCTAATTTCTCTCTCTCTCTCCTTTAATCTCTCTCTCTCTCTCCTCTAATTTCTCTCTCTCTCTCTCTCCTCTAATTTCTCTCTATATATCTACCCGACTCATGTATTTTGTCTACCCCTTTTGTAGCTGAAGCCTTCTTCCAGCCAAATCTCTTCTCACTTACTGCTGCACACCTCTGAAATGCTCTTACCCTCAAATCCTGACTAGCACCCTCTCTCTGCACCTTTATGGCCCATCTCAAAACACACCTCTTTATTTAAGCATTTGAGTAGTCCTGCTGGCTGATACTATACATCTCATATGCATTTACCATGACCCTTTTCAGGCGCACTTACCATAACACCCTCCGACTGTCTCTGTAAATTCTCCCTACTTACCACTTAGATTGTAAGTTCTTCGGGACAGGGACTAATTTTCCTAATGTCTACTTTTATATAGGAAGCTCTTATTCCTATTATGTCTCCTATTATGCCATATGTTTTACTGCTGTAAAGCGCCATTTACATGGATAGCACTAAACACATATAGATATAGATACATAGGTTTTTTTTGGAAATACATTAGAAGCATGTAGAAAAATCTCGATTCTCATTTAAATAAGATAACTTCTTCTTAAAATCATTTACTATTCAGTCCCTAAGTAGGCACTTAATTGACATGATTGAATTATATCCTTGGTCAAGAAAGTTGTTTTCCCAGGAATAAATAGAAGAACCTTTCTTCTTGGTTCTCTAACTGTGCTACAGTATGAGGAGTCAGCCTTCAGCACTTTGGAGAGCACCCAGCTCCTGCATTACATACAGTATCACAGGCAAATGTAGTCTGTCACATTATGGTATTATGTACAGTACTATTTATACTTAACCCTTGGAGTGCAGGGTGGGGGGGGGGGAGGGGCAAGGCACCAGAGTGCCACAACCCCTGTGACACTCGACATCACATGACCTGTTCTCTGAAGTGGCCACATGATCGCTTCATCACTGATGATGAAACAGAAGGGGAGACATCGTCCTCCTTTCGTTCCACTTATTTATAAATAGCTGAGCTGCTGTGGAATTGATAACGTAGCTACTACATCATGAGGCACCCAAAGGGTTAACAGTGGTTGTGGCACATATTTCATATTTAATTTCTGTTCCGCCTGTATACTGATACTGATAGATACATCTTATATTGGATCGGTAGGCTAATTAGCATTAGCCAATTGCGCACACAAAAAAAAAATATATATATATATATATATATATATATATATATATTCACATATAAAGTAGCGCTACGAAACTAATAAAAAACGTTAGGCTAAAGTGAATATAAGTGAAATATTAATTAAATATAATATTGTGATACAAAAACTAATGAGTACTAAATCTATATGTGATATAACCAATATAAAAATACAGTGTTAGTAAACCAATGAATATATAGAACACTTAGAGTTCACAATTAGAGTCCATCCGGATCCACTGAGAATGTAATGCAATTGAAAGGATTCAGACCACCAGATAACTATTGGCTCATTGCAGCTCCTTTGATGTGCTTTAGCCACCCACAATAGAATCTACAGAAAAAAAAAACAAAGAGAAGCGCAGGCTCCATAGTGTTTAACTGTATAAAAATAAAGTCCATTTAATATGACACGCTTACAAGATTTAAAAAAACACTGAACATTTGAGAGAAATCTCTAAGGGGTACGTCAGCTGGGTTGGAGGGGTCCAATGTAATACTCTGCCTTGGTATGGTACAGCTGCTGGAAACTCCTGTCGCACTTCCACAATACTACACTCGATCAGCTAGTCTCTCAGCACTTTAATGCCAGTCCTCCAGTCAGCTGAATGCTCTGTACACAGACCGCATGTGCAGCGTTTGCAACCAGGCTATCCGTCAGGTACAGAGACCTCCTCTCTACCGCTGTGCGTGCTGACGTCACCACCTTGTCCCAACTAGTTTTGTCACTATCACGTGACTTCCAAAAGGGGAATCCATGTGTCTCTTTTTCAATACAAAGAACTTGTGATCAACTTACCTGTGTGCTGTCCCTTGATGTCGTGCTTCAACCGGTATCGTATGGTATATATATAATATGCATATGTAGTCAAAATTAAACATATATCAACTTTGAAGTTACATAAAACGTTTTGTAAAGTTACTAAATATGCATGTACTAAAAAAAAGTATCTCCAACTATTACTATGTACAGTAGCATATAGATAAATCTGTGTACCCTATATATCAGTTTAACATCTAAAGTAATTTGTAATAAATGTTTGATAGACAGGTCAGAGTACATTGCCATTACTGGATTGGTCACATACTGTATGTGCACTAGATTTCATTAAGCATTTTTGGTTAGAGTACATGTCGGTATGAATTATTCCAGCTATGCTGCTAACATTCTGACAAGAGATTTTATTTCAGCTGATAGGGCTCAAAATTCAATTTTGTTAGTACTGCAATGCTTTGCTCTTAAATAATTAGTACACTTTAGTGAATATGGTCCCCAATGTTTGCATTTTGAAAATAATTGCGACAATGGAAATGACACAGGTTCCTAATCTGCTGATTTTGCATTGATAACATGCTGAAATTAATTATCTCCTAATTAATCAAAAAAGATCATTCTTTTATCGGTCCACTGTTAGGTCACAGCTGGTGTGTGACATGTTTGCATTCACACACTGCAATATCGCCAATCAGTACAATCATTTATCTTGTCAAATTAAAGAGTGAGGCTGCTTAAGGGGCTTTAAGAAATAGGAACTGTAGGTGGTTTATAGTACTCTTAAAGAAAATATTTCATTTGTTTAATTAATTTCAGGACTGTGCTCAGTATGTTATAAAATTAGACAGTAGTTTTGTCTCACTTTCCGCATTACATTTTCACCAACATTGGGATGTGCAAGAATAACCTAGATTTTTTTTTCTTTTTTTTGCTTCTTTTACCCCTTACAAATTGCTGGTGTCACATTTCATAATTTTTTCATTTCGCTACCAAAGAGATGATGTTATCAGAGAAGCTGGCCATACACAGCAATGTTTTCAACCATTGATGCTAGTGAAGATGGTTAGATGTTACGTCACTTTTAAATCTTATACTATATTAGTGAAAGCACTGTATGTTTGCCTGCCTGCCTGCCTGCATGCATGCATGCCAGCCTGCCTGCCTGCTGGATGTCCGGTGTCCCTAGGGGAAATCTCATTGGTCCCTTGGGCCGCCCCCGCACACCTCTCATTGGCCTGAGGCGGAGTGACGGCCCAAAGGACACACAGGGACACACACACACACAGGGACACACACAGGGACACAAACACACACACAGGGACACACACAGGGACACACACACACACACAGGGACACACACAGGGACACACACACACACACACACACACACACACACACTCTCTCACACACACAGGGACACACACACAGGGACACACACACACACACACAGTAGGGGGGGGTGTACATTAGCAGCATGTATAACCCGGGGGGTTTGGCTCACATACCCGCCGGTCCCGGAGCCTCCGCCTCTTCCTCCCCGAACATCAGCCTCTACACCCGCGCGCACCTCCTCCTCTCCCCGTGTCTCCCGCGCTTTCAGCCCCCCCACCCCCCCCCCCCCCGGCGCCGCTACAGTCAGCGGAGGAGCGAGTGCCCGGGACACAGCGGGGGGAGCGGCAACAACAAGCTGCCTCCCGCCTCAGTTCCACGTGGGAGCGGCCGGACGGGTGAGTGAGCGGACTTCACCCACCCCTCACCCCCCTTCACCTCCCCTCCACCCCCCCCCCCCGGCGCCGCTACAGTCAGCGGAGCGAGCGAGTGCCCGGGACACAGCGGGGGAGCGGCCACAACAAGCTGCCTCCCGCCTCAGATACACGTGGGAGCAGCCGGACGGGTGAGGGAGCTGCCGGACGGGTGAGTGAGCGGCCGGACGGGTGAGGGAGCGGCCTTAACCTCCCCTCACCCCCCTTCACCTCCCCTCACCCCCCTTCACCTCCCCTCACCCCCCTTCACCTCCCCTCACCCACCCCTCACCTCCCCTCACTCCACTTCCCTTCCACCTCCCTCCACCCCCCCTTCACCTCCCCTCCACCCCCCCTTCACCTCCCCTCCACCCCCCTTCACCTCCCCTCCACCCCCCCCACCTCCCCTTCACCCCCCCCACCTCCCCTTCACCCCCCACCTCCCCTTCACCCCCCCCACCCCCCCTTCACCTCCCCTCCACCCCCCCCTTCACCTCCCCTCCACCTCCCCTCCACCACCCCCCCCCCTTCACCTCCCCTTCACCTCCCCTCCACCCCCACCTTCACCCCCCCTTCACCTTCCCTTCACTCCCCCCTTACAACCTCCCACCACCTCCTCACCACCTCCACCCCCCTTCCCAACTCCCCACCACCCCCCCCCCTTCCCACCACCTCCCCCCCACCTCCCCTTCCCCCCTCCCCCCCCTCCTTCCCACCACCTCCCCCCCACCCCCCCTCCTTCCCACCACCTCCCCCCCCCCCCCCCCTTCCCACCACCTCCCCCACCACCCCCCCCCTTCCCTGAGGCGGAGTCACGGGCCAAAGGACACACAGGGACACAGACACACACACACACACAGACGTAGACACACACACACGTATACACACACACACACGTATACACACACACACGTATACACAAACACACACACGTAGACACAAACACACACACGTATACACAAACACACACATGTAGACACACACACACATAGACACACACGTTGACACACACGTACACACACACGTACACACACACACACACACGTACACACACGCACGTAGACACACACACACGTACACGTAGACACACACACATGTACACGTAGACACACACACACACATGTACACGTAGACACGTACACACACACACACACACACACATGTACACGTACACACACACATGTACACATAGACACGTACACACACACACATGTACACACACACATGGAGACATACACACACACACATGGAGACATACACACACACACATGGAGACATACACACACACACATGTACACATACACACACACGTATACACTCACACACGTATACACACAGGTATACATACACATAATGTATACACACACACACATGTATACACACACATGTATACACACACACACATGTATACACACACACATGTATACACACACACGTGTATACACACACACGTGTACACACACACACGTGTACACACACATGTGTACACACACACGTGTACACACACACACGTACACACACACATGTGTATACACACACACGTATACACACACACGTATACACAAACACACACACGTAGACACAAACACACACACGTAGACACAAACACACACACGTAGACACACACACACGTAGACACACACGTACACACACACACACGTACACACACACACACGTACACACACGTACGTAGACACACACACGTACACGTAGACACACACATGTACACGTAGACACACACACACATGTACACGTAGACACGTACACACACACACATGTACACGTACACACAAACACACACACATGTACACGTATACTCACACACATGTACACGTACACACACACATGGAGACATACACACACACACGGAGACATACACACACACATGGAGACATACACACACACACATGTACACACACACACACACACATATACACTCACACACGTATACACACAGGTATACATACACATAATGTATACACACACACACATGTATACACACACATGTATACACACACACACATGTATACACACACACACATGTATACACACACACACATGTATACACACACACACACATGTATACACACACACACATGTGTATACACACACATGTGTATACACACACACGTGTGTACACACACACATGTGTACACACACACATGTGTACACACACACATGTGTACACACACACATGTGTACACACACACGTGTATACACACACATGTGTACACACACACGTGTATACACACACATGTGTACACACACACATGTGTATACACACACATGTATATACACACACATGTATACACACACACATGTATACACACATACACATGTATACACACACACACACATGTATAAACACACACACGTATACACACACACACATGTGTATACACACACACGTGTGTACACACACACATGTGTACACACACACATGTGTACACACACACATGTGTACACACACACATGTGTACACACACACGTGTATACACACACATGTGTACACACACACGTGTATACACACACATGTGTACACACACACATGTGTATACACACACATGTATATACACACACATGTATACACACACACATGTATACACACATACACATGTATACACACACACACAATGTATACACACAAACATGTATACACACACACAAACATGTGTATACACACACACACGTATACACACACACAATATATACATACACACAATGTATAGACACACACATGTGTATACACACACGTGTATACACACACACACGTGTATACACACACACGTGTATACACACACACGTGTATACACACACACACGTGTATACACACACGTGTATACACACACACGTGTATACACACACATACGTGTATACACACACACGTGTATACACACACACGTGTATACACATACACACACACACACGTGTATACACACACACGTACACATACACACACACACATGTATACACACACACACATACAATGTATACACACAAACATGTATACACACACACACCCCAGCACCACCACATCAGCACACCGGTATCCCATGCCCCCCCAGCACACTGGCATTCTCGGCTCCCCACCATTCCCAGCCCCCATCAACACCATCAGCACCCACACATCGCCACCTTTGCACCTCCCCCATCGGCACACCCACATCCGCACCCCCACATCAGCACCAAACCCTCCCAAATCAGCACACCAATACAATCACCATCAGTACAGCCACAGCAGCACTACCACCGCACATGGGCCGCGTGGACCACTCCCCACCCAAATGCCACACCCACACCACAAACATCCCGGGCAACGCCGGGGCTCTCAGCTAGTACTATATATTAGAAAGCATATTTATTGATATGCTGTGACATTCATAATTATCAGTATTTTTTTATTTAAAAAAAAAATCTTTCATGCTCCTTGTTTGAAATACAAATTCCACATTTTAGTTTTCGTTTGAGCTATTGTAAAACCCTGCTGTTTAGGTTTTACTAATTATATCTAATTATTGTTCTACATGGTTTCTGCTGAGAACCAAGTGCTATTCAAAAGAGCAGTTTCAGAAGTTATAAATATTATTTCTTAGTGAAGGGAATAAAGGTAAAATTCCATGTATTATCTTCATACCACTGTTACCTCTCCAGGGGCTGCATCTATTGCCTTAAGCACTATCTGTTACGATAGATGGTTGCTGGACTGTGAGAGTCCCTTAAGCAGTTATCTGTCAATCTCTGGTTCCAGGTAACTTTAGTTCTCAGAGCTTTCTTTATAATTAGAATTACTACTAAATAAGTATTTGGCAATATTACAAAAATAAAAATTCTTCTTACATTTAATATGTTGTGTAGAGATTTAATGGAAAATACCATATTGGATCAGCATTCAAATGATAATAAAAATCACATATTTATTTTGGTCATAACAAGTTTCTTCTTTAATGTATCAAAAATCAGCAGCAATACAAAAATATTTAAGAGCACACAAGGAAAGGTAAGTCGGCAGGCATACTGTTAAGTGTGCAAATTAAAGCTTGGCTTCAAGGACCTTTTGTCTCATTAGTGTGACACATGGGGAATATTCATTTATTTAACCTCTTTGCAATGTGTAACTAGTTACTTCGAAAAGCCATGGGGTTGAGATCATTTTAGAAACTCATAACATGCCCACAGTGCCAGATAAAGACGTTACAAGGCCCTAAACTATGATAAAGATGAGGCATGGGCATGGTAACTACCGTAAACTGTTTTGAGTACTTCTCACAATTGAAAGTTGGTGTGAGAGTCCATTCCTATAACTTAAACAAACCAGGGACTGTGGATATAAAGTCAAAGGAAAGAACTAACTAAACCATTATAGTCTTCTGTGAAATTTTGTTGAGTCATTGTTGTCCGTCTTTTCTTTACATGACATAGGTTGCTTTTAACGTACATTCAACTTTTGTTACTAAAGATTCAAATAACTATTGATTTTATTCTAATTTATTTTTAGTATGAATAGAACCTTTGGATGTACGAGGCCCCTCAAATACTCTATATTATACTGTACTGTAGGTATTTTTTTAAAATTGTATTTGGAGGCCCCTGAAATTTTGAGACTCTAAGCTGTAGCTTATTTAGTTGATATGTAAATCACCACTGCCTTAAGTACAGTATATTCTAAATAGTTTAGTATTTAGCATTGAGACGTATAAATACACATAAATACATGTATCTGCATTAATGCTGTGTGTGTGACTGGATAAAACAAAACCAAGGAACAGTAGCAGAATGTGCTGTTATTGTAGACATGGTTTCTGTTCCAAATTAGCTGTTCCTTATCACCTTTATTGCTACTCAATTTGCCACACGTGGCCTTCGGTCACACCGAGGGTAATAAGTACACAGCGTGTACAGCACAACTGCTTTTACATTATTGTTACCCAGTCTTAAGATCCTTAAGATCCCACAGCAAAGGATCACTATACTATACACTTCATACAGCATACATATATTATAATACTTAACAATTAAGCTGCACAGGTGTGTGCCAGTGTTGGTTAGAAGATGACCACCCAATCCTGGATATATGGACCTATATAAATGGTACCAGCACACCATTTGGGCTCTTAATGCACTAAAATGTAGCAAACCTATATTTCACAAAGGTGATTTGATGCCAATGTTAACTGCAACCATTGACGGTTCTCTCTGACGGCGAATGACATTCCGTCTGTTCTCTGGTGTGGATCTGCTGTGCCTTGCTGCACCAAGTACTGCTCTCCCTCCAGTGGATCCCCACTCTCTCAGCGGGACAGACTGGCCCAGGTCACACTTGATCAAGCCTGAAGGCATTAAGGCTTCTGCAGCTCTCTGAGACGTGCTTGCTCTCCCCGGGTTCTATCCAGCTCTGGTCTCCTTGTGCTCTCGTCTGTGTCTCTCGCTGCAGTTCTTTGTTCACTCAAGGGAAATCTTGGTGCACTAAGTGAATGAAATGTTACATGATAAGCTTATAAAGATAAGAGATATTAGAGTGCAACATCAGTGCTCCTAGCAATAGAAAACAAACTCTAAACTAATATATATATATATATATATATATATATATATATATATTGTGACAAACAGCTTACTCCGGGGCTCCGCTGCTTGTCCGGGACGGTTAGAACACGGTCTTTTGGGGTAGGTTAAATGAGGAGGCGTCACGTACTGTTCCTTTAAACAGGCTGTGCCTGGTTTATTCAGTCCCAGGCACTGAGACTGCCACAGTGCATACAACAAAACACATCAAAACAAAAGCTGCTCACCTGAGCGATAACTTAACTTAGATTTCCCTAACTCAGGGTGGAAGTGGCTTTTCCACTTTCCAACAACAAAACAAGGTTCTTTTGCAGAGTTAGCCAAATGAATAGAACAATTGAACCTGTGTGGGGAAGGGGCTTCTCCCCACTGTGTTCAGCAGCCTTCCAGGCTCTGGAGAAGAGACAAGAGCAAACAGGAAATCAGTCTTACATACCTGATTTCTAATTAGCATGACAGGTGACAGAAATCCCTCAGTTCCAGCGCTTGCCCAAAACTGTGGGATGGAGTGCATGTATTATAAGGCTGCACTCCCAGGCCAGACAGGATAGAAACTGTTCAGTATCCTGGGAGCCCTATATATGGAATTTATTACCATCCCCTGGTTTCTGTCACATATCCTCCCCCCCAGCTCAGACCCTGAGGGATGAGCGACCATGGATATTAGGGAGTGCATCCTTGACAACCCGTCAGCATTGCCATGTTTGTGCCCTGACCTGTGTTCCACAGAAAATTTAAAGGGTTGTAGGCTTAGGAACCACCTGGTCACTCTAGCATTCTTTTCCCTGTTTTGACACATCCAGGTAAGGGGTGCATGATCTGTGACCAACCGGAATTTTCTCCCCAACAGGTAGTATTTGAGCGTCTCTACAGCCCACTTTATTGCGAGACACTCTTTCTCTACTATGGAGTAATTTTTCTCCTGGGGATTTAGTTTCCTACTTAAATAAAGGATGGGGTGTTCCTCACCTTGAGACTCCTGGGAGAGTACCGCCCCCGGCCCTACCTCAGATGCGTCGGTTTGGACTACGAACTCTTTGGAGAAGTCAGGTGTGACCAACACTGGTTGGGCACAGAGAGCTTCTTTCAGGCTTCTAAAGGCCTGTTCGGTTTCGGGGGACCACTTTACCATAAGTGGTCCTCTTGCTTTTGTGAGGTCGGTTAGTGGGGTTGCCTTAGTCGCAAAATTGGGAATAAACCTTCTATAGTACCCAATTAACCCCAAAAAGGTCCTTACTTGTTTTTTTGTAACTGGCCTTGGCCAACCTTGTATCGCCTCCACTTTGAGTGTTTGGGGTTTGAGTAAACCTCTGCCAATAGAATACCCCAGATACTTGGCCTCCTCCAGACCAATGGTGCATTTAGCGGGGTTAGCAGTTAGTCCAGCAGACCGAACTGCGTCGAGCACAGCTTGGACCTTTGGAAGGTGGGATTGCCAATCTTCACTATGGATTACCACATCATCCAGGTAGGCAGCAGCATACCGAGCATGTGGTTTTAAAATTTTATCCATCATTCTTTGGAATGTGGCGGGAGCTCCATGTAAGCCAAAAGGCAGCACCCTATACTGAAAGAGGCCGTCTGGGGTTG
Source organism: Ascaphus truei (assembly GCF_040206685.1). Lineage (NCBI taxonomy): Eukaryota > Metazoa > Chordata > Amphibia > Anura > Ascaphidae > Ascaphus > Ascaphus truei. The sequence goes on along the minus strand of NC_134487.1, from coordinate 82,150,444 downwards.
AGAAGGCTGTCTTTTCTTTTGCCCTTTCTGTGAGGGGAACCTGCCAGTACCCTTTTGTTAGGTCTAGTGTTGTGAGATATCGGGCTTTGCCCAGTCTCTCTACAAGTTCATCTACCCTGGGCATAGGGTAAGTATCAAATTTTGACACCGCGTTTAGTTTCCGGTAGTCATTACAAAACCTTGTTGTACCATCTGGCTTTGGGACTAAGACTATAGGGCTGTTCCACCCACTTTGGGATTCCTCAATTACGCCTAGTTTTAGCATTTTTTTAACCTCTAAACTTATAGCCTCTCTTTTGGCCTCTGGGATTCGGTACGGTTTAAGGTTAACTCGGACCCCCGGTTCAGAGACTAGGTCATGTTCAATTACGCTAGTTCTACCTGGCTGTGTAGAGAAGATTTCTTTGTTTCTGCTCACTAAATTCTGAACCTCTTGTTTCTGATGAACGGACAGGGTTTCAGCTATGCTAACCTCTGGGTCAGTTTCTTGACTCTCTGACGGACCTGGGGTTACTAGGGTTGACAAGACTTCTCTATCTTTCCAGGGCTTGAGTAGGTTTATATGGTAAATTTGCTCAGGTTTCCTCCTACCTGGCTGTCTTACCTTATAATTTACTTCTCCCACTCTTTCCAAGACCTCATATGGCCCATGCCATTTAGCAAGGAATTTACTTTCCACGGTGGGAACCAGAACTAGTACCCTATCACCTGGAAAAAAAATTCTGACCCTAGCACCCTTATTATACGTATTCCTCTGTGCTTCTTGAGCTTTCTCCATGTGTTCCCTCACTATGGGTAGGACTGCAGCAATGCGGTCCTGCATCTGGGCAACATGCTCTATTACACTTCTGTAAGGGGTAACCTCGTGTTCCCAAGTCTCTTTGGCTATATCCAGTAAGCCCCTTGGGTGTCGGCCATACAATAGTTCAAACGGGGAGAAGCCTGTGGATGATTGGGGAACTTCCCTAATGGCAAATAACAGGTACGGTAACAAACAATCCCAGTTTTTCCCATCTTTATCGACCGCCCGCCGTAACATGCTCTTTAAGGTTTTATTGAACCTTTCCACTAAACCATCTGTTTGTGGATGATAGACTGAGGTTCTGAGGTGCTTGATTTTTAGGAGTTTACATAACTCTTTTGTTACTTGGGACATAAACGGTGTTCCCTGGTCAGATAGAATCTCTTTAGGAATTCCAACCCGGGAAAACAGAACTACTAACTCTTTTGCTATGTTTTTGGCAGAGGTGCTACGTAGGGGAACTGCCTCCGGATATCGGGTGGCATAATCTAATATTACCAATATATGCTGATGTCCCCTAGCAGACTTTATTAGGGGTCCTACTAGATCCATAGCAATCCGGTCAAATGGTACCTCTATTATGGGAAGGGGTACCAATGGGCTGCGGTACGCCTTGAACGGGGCGGTGATCTGACATGCTGGGCATGAGGAACAATAATTCGTAATTTCTGCCAGAACCCCAGGCCAATAGAAGCTTCGGAGAACCTTTTCTTTTGTCTTTTCCACCCCTAGGTGTCCCCCCAATGGATGACTATGTGCGAGGTGTAACACTACATTACGGAATGTCCGTGGTACCAACAATTGTTTAGTTGTAACTGATTTTTTTTTTATCAACCCGATATACTAGGTCGTTCTCTACCTCGAAGTAGGGGTAAGCAAGCGACCTATCTGGTTGGCCAAGAGTACTATTCAGGTCCCGTATATTTCCCCTTGCTACCTCTAATGTGGGGTCCTCCCACTGGGCCTTCTTAAAACTCCCAGGACTGACCTCTAGGTCAGCGAGGGTCTTATCCGGTTCTGGGGTGGTAAGTGTCTGATCAACATCCTGATTTGGGGTATTCCCTACCAAAGTAGTGATGGGGAAGGGAATTTTACAGCACTCCTCCTTTTCCCCCTTCTTATTTGGGCCCTCGTCAACCTCCATTTCTGAAAACGGGAAAGGATTTATTTCTTCTAATACTTCGTTATGGTCCGCTATTGAACTCTGGGCGCTATTCTGAGCGGGGGACCACATTTTTAGAAAATGGGGAAAGTCGGTCCCTATTAACACATCATGTGCCAGTTTGGGTACAATACCCACCTTGAACTCTAAAGAACCAAACTCTGTTTCAAAAAAAACATCAACAGTGGAATATTCATGATTATCCCCATGTATACAACAAATTGCCATTCTTTGTGAACTGTTTCCCTGTTTCTTCTTAATGGGCAAGAGGTATTCGGACACTAGTGTGACCATGCTCCCAGAGTCCAGAAGTGCCCGAACCCTCCTACCATTAACCTTTACAGATGCCCACAGATGGTTATTCAAGGGGTCCTCTGGGCTAGGGCGCATACATTGGGACAACAGCGAATAAGGTTCCACGCTGTTGCATTGCATGGGCTCATCATTTAGTGGGCAGATTTTTGCTGTGTGGCCCCTCTCATGACAATTTACACATTTAGGTACATAGTCTGTGTCCCACTTAGAGCCTTTTCCCGGCTCCCCATGTTGGCTATTGCCCTTAGTGTGCGAACCACTGTTGCTGGTGCTGCGTGAAGGTGGTCGCCGCTCTTCAGCTCCCCTTAACCCCGGTACCCTTTTACCGTCTCTGGAAGAGTCCTGGAACCTCGGGTAGTGGGGTTGCTCCACGACTGTGGGTTGCGGGTGCTCTCCTGCTGCATTGTACCTTTCTACGAGGGCCACAAGCTCATCCGCATTGTGGGGGTCACTCCGACTGACCCAATGGCGTAAGGCAGAGGGAAGTTTCCTCAAGAACTGGTCCATGACCAACCGTTCCACGATGTGGCTTGCTGAGTTGATCTCGGGTTGTAGCCACTTCCGGGCGAGGTGGATGAGGTCATACATCTGGCTTCGGGTGGCTTTATCCATCGTGAAGGACCATGCGTGAAACCTTTGGGCGCGAACAGCCGTGGTTACGCCGAGGCGGGCGAGGATCTCGAACTTCAATTTTGCATAGACGTTAGCTTCGGCTGGCTCTAGATCAAAGTAAGCCTTCTGGGGTTCGCCGCTTAGGAAGGGTGCGATTAGACCAGCCCACTCAGCTTCTGGCCATCCCTCTCTCTGTGCCGTGCGTTCAAACGTGAGAAGATAGGCTTCCACATCATCCGAGGGTCCCATCTTCTGAAGGTAGTGGCTTGCCCTGGTCATTTTCGGAACTGGGGCTGCCGCTGCCAGTGGAAGGTTACTGATAGTCCCCCTCAGGATCTCGAGTTCCTGCTGTAAGCCCTGAGCGAACCGCTGTTGCTCCTCTCTCAGCAAGCGGTTTGTCTCTTGCTGGTTTGCATTCGCCTGTTGCAGGGCTTCATTCGCGTCTTTCTGGACAGCGACATTGCGTACCAGCGCACTCACCACGTCTTCCATCTTGTTTGGAGAGAGAGAAAAAAAACTTTTTTTTTTTTTTTAAAGTTCTTTAACCCCCAGACCTTTTAGTGTTCTGCCCGCATTCTCCACCATATGTGACAAACAGCTTACTCCGGGGCTCCGCTGCTTGTCCGGGACGGTTAGAACACGGTCTTTTGGGGTAGGTTAAATGAGGAGGCGTCACGTACTGTTCCTTTAAACAGGCTGTGCCTGGTTTATTCAGTCCCAGGCACTGAGACTGCCACAGTGCATACAACAAAACACATCAAAACAAAAGCTGCTCACCTGAGCGATAACTTAACTTAGATTTCCCTAACTCAGGGTGGAAGTGGCTTTTCCACTTTCCAACAACAAAACAAGGTTCTTTTGCAGAGTTAGCCAAATGAATAGAACAATTGAACCTGTGTGGGGAAGGGGCTTCTCCCCACTGTGTTCAGCAGCCTTCCAGGCTCTGGAGAAGAGACAAGAGCAAACAGGAAATCAGTCTTACATACCTGATTTCTAATTAGCATGACAGGTGACAGAAATCCCTCAGTTCCAGCGCTTGCCCAAAACTGTGGGATGGAGTGCATGTATTATAAGGCTGCACTCCCAGGCCAGACAGGATAGAAACTGTTCAGTATCCTGGGAGCCCTATATATGGAATTTATTACCATCCCCTGGTTTCTGTCACAAAATATATATATATATATATATATATATATATATATATATATATATATATATATACAACTGTATGCTCATCTGCATGTCTTAGGCAGGTCAGCAACCCCGCCTTTCCCCATTATCACCCAGCACACAGCACTTCCACTGCAGCAAGGGATTCTGGGAAATGACATGCAAATGAGCACACAGTCCACCTTTTGTCTCAAGCTCGTATTACACAAGCAGATCCTCAAGCCAATGCATACTGTTTTAAACACAGCTTTTTAGACAGAGGCCACTTTTTGCTTCAAAAAACATTTTTAACATGGTTCCCTATAGGCTTAAGCTTGCTGCATGGTCACAGCTTTGAGCACAGCCAGGGATAAGGTGCATACCCAGAAAACCACCCACAAACAGCTGTTTCGGCCTTAATGGGTCTCATCAGTGTGGGGTTGATTAACTGGGTATGCAAAGAAGCTAAAGGATGGGCCAACCATAATACTGAGTTAAGTTATGGTAAGTAAAAAAAGTGACAAAAACCCTCCACAGCAAAGCAAATATGCAAATGTAAATACAACTGTATGCTCATCTGCATGTCTTAGGCAGGTCTGCAACCCCACCTTTCCCCATTATCACCCAGCACACAGCACTTCCACTGCAGCAAGGGATTCTGGGAAATGACATGCAAATGAGCACTCAGTCCACCTTTTGTCTCAAGCTCGTATTACACAAGCAGATCCTCAAGCCAATGCATACTGTTTTAAACACAGCTTTTAGACAGAGGCTGGGATGAGATGCAAAGCTATTAAACCCACTCACATACATGTTTCAACCTTGATGGGTATCATCAGTGTGAGGCTGGTCTTAATGGCAAAGCAGGTTTGAGACTAGACTAGGTAATCACCACTGTCATTAAGGTTATGGTGGGTAAAAAAAGTGACAAAAACCCTCCACAGTAAAGCATAAAGCAACTGTAAATATTACAGTATGTTCATTTGCATGTCTTAGACAGGTCTGCAACCCTGTCTTTCCCTGGGGAAGGACACTTTTTTGTTTTTGTCACTTTTTTTACCCACCATAACCTTAATAATTGTTATATATATATATCTATATATATATATATATATATATATATCTATATATATATATATATATATATATATATATATATATATATATATATATAGTGCTTGACAAATCACCCAAAAATCTACTCGCTGAACCCAAAAATCTACTCGCCACCTAGTCCCGCCCCTAGTCCCGCCCCCAGCCACGCATTTAAAAAAAAGCCATAAATTAAATAAATTGAATAAATTCCTAGTAAGAACATTCGTTTTTGATATTAGTTTATTTATTGTATTACATTATACTACAATTAGTCCTTGGTGTGTGTGTGTGTGTGTGTGTATAAATGTCGAATCTAGAAAAAAAAAGCCAGATGTGGATGACCAGTTTCCTGCACCCCTTAACTAGTGTCTGGATGCCCCCGCTTCACAATATTTAAAGCAGCAATCCCGTCTGGGATCTTACCTGATCCGCAGACCCTCAAAGTCCAGGTACCCTCATTCCCGCAATGTTATACATTGGAGGGGAGGTGTTCGTTACCTGTCTTCTGGGTTAGGGGGGGTTCGATGTCTTCCGTGTGAAGCTTGAGTCAGATCTGGAAGTAAGCAGTATAGGTTATTTCAGTGTAGTATAGGGCAGTTAAGATATCCAGATCCATAGTGTGAGAGTGTGTGGGGGAGAGAGTGAGTGTGTGTGGGGGAGAGAGAGAGAGAGAGAGAGAGTGTGTGGGGGAGAGAGAGAGAGTGTGGGAGTGAGTGAGAGAGTGAGTGAGTGAGAGAGTGAGTGAGTGAGAGAGAGAGTGGGAGAGAGAGAGAGTGGGAGAGAGAGAGTGGGAGAGAGAGAGAGTGGGAGAGAGAGAGAGTGGGAGAGAGAGAGAGAGAGTGGGAGAGAGAGAGAGAGTGGGAGAGAGAGAGAGTGGGAGAGAGAGAGAGTGGGAGAGAGAGAGTGAGAGAGTGAGAGAGACAGAGAGAGAGTGGGAGAGACAGAGAGAGAGTGGGAGAGACAGAGAGAGAGTGGGAGAGACAGAGAGAGAGTGGGAGAGACAGAGAGAGAGAGTGGGAGAGACAGAGAGAGAGAGTGGGAGAGACAGAGAGAGAGAGTGGGAGAGACAGAGAGAGAGAGTGGGAGAGACAGAGAGAGAGAGTGGGAGAGACAGAGAGAGAGTGGGAGAGACAGAAAGAGAGTGGGAGAGACAGAAAGAGAGTGGGAGAGACAGAAAGAGAGTGGGAGAGACAGAAAGAGAGTGGGAGAGACAGAAAGAGAGTGGGAGAGACAGAGAGAGAGAGCGGGAGAGTGGGAGAGAGAGTGGGAGAGAGAGTGGGAGAGAGTGGGAGAGAGAGACAGAGAGAGACAGAGACAGATAAAGAGACGTCAAGGCGCCGTGACGTTGACGCTGCTCCGCGCTGATTGGATGTTTTCAGCCGACAGTGCTCTGAAAAACAGCTTGGCTGTCGGCTGAAAACTCCAGCGCCTCAGCACGCCTGCGGAGGCTCGCGTGAGCCCCCTCTCAAGGCATCCTCATTGAGTATGCAGGGGCTCAGCGCGGAGCGTCCGCACACACAGAAAAAGAGAGACACACACAGAAAAAGAGAGACACACACAGAAAAAGAGAGACACACACAGAAAAAGAGAGACACACAGAAAAAGAGAGACACACACAGAAAAAGAGAGACACACACAGAAAAAGAGAGACACACACAGAAAAAGAGAGACACACACAGAAAAAGAGAGACACACACAGAAAAAGAGAGACACACACAGAAAAAGAGAGACACACACAGAAAAAGAGAGACACACACAGAAAAAGAGAGACACACACAGAAAAAGAGAGACACACACAGAAAAAGAGAGACACACACAGAAAAAGAGAGACACACAAAAATGAGAGATACACAAAAATGAGAGACAAAAAAAGAGAGACACAGAACACACACAGAGAGAATGAGAGACAAAGACAGAGAGAGGGCGAGGGCGACAGGGAGAAGGCGAGGGCGACACAGGGAGAGGGTGACACACAGACACACACTCACTCTCACTCACAGACACGCAGAGACACACTCACGCAGACACTCACGCAGAGACACACTCACACAGAAGACTCACAGACACACACTCAGAGACACTCACTCACACACACACAGACACACACACACAGACACACAGACAGGCACACTGACAGACAGACAGGCACACTGACAGACACACAGGCACACTGACAGACACACAGGCACACTGACAGACACACAGGCACACTGACAGACACACAGGCACACTGACAGACACACAGGCACACTGACAGACACACAGGCACACTGACAGACACACAGGCACACAGGCACACTCACAGGCACACTGACAGACACACAGGCACACTGACAGACACACAGGCACACTGACAGACACACAGGCACACTGACAGACACACAGGCACACTGACAGACACACAGGCACACAGGCACACTGACACACAGGCACACTCACAGGCACACTGACACACAGGCACACTCAGCCACACAGGCACACTCACAGACACACAGGCACACTCACAGACACACAGGCACACTCACAGGCACACTCACAGACACACAGGCACACTCAGACACACAGGCACACTCAGACACACAGGCACACTCACAGACACACAGGCACACTCACAGACACACAGGCACACTCACAGACACACAGGCACACTCACAGACACACAGGCACACTCACAGACACACAGGCACACTCACAGACACACAGGCACACTCACAGACACACAGGCACACTGACAGACACACAGGCACACTCACAGACACACAGGCACACTCACACACACTCAGACACACTCACAGACACTCAGTCTGTCACTCACACACTCACCGGGTCACACGTGGCAGCAGTGGGGTCTCCGCACGGCAGTGGGCCCTCTCCAAGACATGGGACACACAGCGCAGCGTGGGCCTCAGCAGCAGCAGCAGGTCCCCCCCCCCCCGAAGCGGCCGACGCCGCAGCACGCTCCCCGGACACCCCCGGGCAGCAAGCGAGGATCGGGGGCAGGTGATTAGGGGGAGATCATGGGCAGGAGGCGGACTGGCGCAGGAGGCGCGCACGGGGGAAGCTGGGTTGGCACTTCCCCCTCCGTCCCACGTGGGGAGTGGAGGGTGCGGGGGGGCTGGATCGCGCGCTTGTTTTGGGCTTCCCCCTCCGTCCCACGTGGGGAGCGGAGGGTGCGGGGGGGCTGGATCGCGCGCTTGTTTTGGGCTTCCCCCTCCGTCCCACGTGGGGAGCGGAGGGGGGAGGGTGTGGGGGGGGGGGCTGGGTTGCGCGCGGGGCTTGGTTTGGGCTTCCCCCTCCGTCCCACGTGGGGAGTGGGGGGGGGAGGGATGCGGGGGATTCTGGGTTGCTGGGGGGAACAGGCAGCGCAAATGGCAGGACACTCTGCTTGCCCTGTGCACGCGCGCCGGGACCACAGGATTTGCCGCCATTTTTTTAAACTTTTTTTTTAACCCAATCAGGGAGGGGGATTATTTATTTATTTATTTAAAAAAAAAAAAAAAAAAAATTTGGCACGAGCAGGGGAATTCATTGAGCTGCAGCACGGGTCGCCAGCTGCCTAAATCCACTCGCAACGGGCGATTGGTTATCATTATTTGTCGAGCACTGTATGTATATATATATATATATATATACAGCTAAACCCCGTTATAACGCGGGTCTCGGGGTCCACCCCGAGACCACCGCGTTACTAACGGGGTCGCGGGGAAAAAAAATGGCCGCCGCGCTTTAGCGCATATTCATCCCGCGGGACAGGAGATGGGAGCGGGCATGTCCCTCCGCTCCCCGCTTCCCCCTGTCACCGCGGGACAGCCCGCGGGGCAGGAGATGGGAGCGGGGATGTCCCTCCGGTCCCCGCTTCCCCCTGTCACCGCGGGACAGGCCGCGGGGCAGGAGATGGGAGCGGGGATGTCCCTCCGGTCCCCGCTTCCCCCTGTCACCGCGGGCCTCCATGATGCAGTGGCTATGTCGTGCACTTTTAAAACAACTGCGCATGCTCAGTATTAGTAAGTCAGACATTTCGCACATGAAGCAGTTCCGGTCTGCACCAGCTGTATGAGCCATGTGTCCGGTGAGAGCAGGGATCTGACACGCTGTTCCTGCACCGCTGCTCTGTGCTGAGCCTTGTTGATCATCTCCTACCCCCTGTGTGCCGAACTATAGTCTGCACCATGCCTCCCACCATCCTGCACCACAATGCTGCGGGTAATGCCAACCACTGTGTGTGTTTGTCTCAAACAGTGTGGAGTGATTGTGTACGCAGTGCCATGTGTCGTTTTGTCTGTTATTGTGTCGTGTGTTCTGCTGTTAAATCATGCAGTGCTATGTGCATGTATGGTTGTGTATTGTCTTTGCGTCTTGCAGTCTTGTGACTGTGGCATGTTGTCATTGCATCATGCAGTATCCTGTTGTGCTTTTTATAATTGTCAGCAATTAACAAATGTCTTCTGATCAGGGTGCTATTTATGCTGGAAATAACAAACTGCCTTAAGTACAGTAGTGAGTGACATTTAAACCATGTGGCAATCATATTGAATGACTGGTGTGGGCTGTCCATGTTGTGTAACCCCACTTTGAGGTGGTAGCCAAACAATTTCAGATTGTGACCACATTCCCTATAATACTTAATTTTCAGTGCAGTGAGGCACTCTGATTGTTATATCCTGTTCGTGTTATTTTGTACATTAGTACAGCAATACAATTACAGATTACCTGATAGCTGTGCAACATCTGAGTGTCATGTGCCCTGGACCTTTGTAACTACAAACTGGTCTGCAATTCTCTGATATGACAGGCTGCCACACACACTTCCACATCACAATTCTGCCTGTGTGTTCAGTATTCTTGTTTGAACAGACACTAAAGCATAAGGTAACCCTACAAAGGCAGAATAAATCAATACAGTAAAAACTGCTATAGATGAATACGTGGACGTTTGCTATACAGTGTAGGTGTAAACATTAATTGGGAGCCATTTACAGGTGTGAGAGAAAATGAATCAAAGCCTGTTACAGGCGTATGAATGAATAAAGTTGCTGGATGCCTGCAATAGGTGTATAAACAAATTATTGAAAGGGAGTGTGCTATAGATGTAGGAATAACTATAAATGGGAGTTTGCTATTCAGTAAATGGGAACTGCTAGAATTGTATGAATCAATTTTAGCCTGCTGTGAGTGTGTGAGTGTGTGAGTGTGTGAGGGTCTGTGAGTGTGTGTAAGTGTGTGTGAGTGTGTGCAGTGTGTGCAGTGTGAGCAATGAGCAGTGTGTGTGCAGTGAGTGTGTGCAGTGTGTGCAGTGTGTGCAGTGTGCAAAAAAAAAAAAAATTTTTTTTTTTTTTTTTTTTTAAACGGGAGCCACGGGAAAACCGCGTTATAACCGAATCGCGGTATAGCGAGGCACGTTATAACGGGGTTTAGCTGTATATCTTCAGTATTGGGTGCTACCTTTTTTATTTGGGCTAACAATTTATGTCATAAGACAAGCTTTCAAGTGTTCTCCTCTATTCCTCAGCACACAAGGAAAGGTAAGTCGGCAGACTATATATATATACCCACAAAAAAGTGTCCATATAATCCACAAGCAAAAAAAGAAATGTTGTAGGAAAAAAAAGTGTCCAAAATAAGTCCAATTATAAAAACAGTGTCAAGTGCACAGATGTGTCTAAATATCAAAAAAAGGATATTTTTTCGAAGAACCTGCTTGCTCAAGCAAAGTTTTCCTGTAGGAAAAGTCCCGCAACTATTCTCAGATGGCTCAGTACCTTCTGTAGATGACGAGAATGAGAAAGAAAACCAAAAGCCTCAATAAGTGATCGATAAAGGCATGAATCGCCATTTTTTGCTGCCGTCCGGGTGAATGGCGATAAGCCACTTATCGACAGGTTTTGAAACTCGTGCAATTCTAGTAGCCTCGATTAGCTTATCAAGGCTAATAACGGCTCTAGAATGGCGATTTTGTCTCAAAATCCTAACACCAGGAAAAGTTGGTATGAGGCTGAAGAAAAAGCTGCTGAGAAGGTGACGAGAGAGGATTTAGAAAATAAAATGCTTTTTTCCGACATTGGATTGATTCCGGGGGTTTCCGGAGCTGATATACATTAATATCAGCACCGGAGGCCCCTGGCATGAATCAGCTGCATGAAAAACTAATTTACAGGCAACCTCATTACACTAGCGGCTAACCGCTAAGGCAATGAAGGGGTTAACTACCAGTGCCCGGTTTATTGTGGGTAGTGGGGATGGGTGAAGGTGGTATTGGGCCTTTGGTGAGCTTTTAGGCCTTACAGGGGCTTGCGGGTGGAGTTAACCCCTTCATTACTTTAGCAGTTAATATCACTAAGGTAATGAAAGTGTTAACCCCTCCCGCTGCCACCCGGTAGGCCTAAACATCCATCCTTAGGGCTACTACCCCCTTCACCCAATCCCTCTACCCACAATAAACACACAACAACACTCCTACCCACATCCTCTAACCCCAACAACCCCCCGCCCCCCCCCCAACACATACAGTACAGTAAGGGGCACAATTACTATTATCCAGATATGGATAATAGTGCATTTGCCCATTATAAAATTAAACATTAGCCAGCCAGCATAACTAAAGTAAATACAACTTTCTACTTACCCCTGCCATCATGAAGGGTGTCATCGTCAGCATAATCTAGTTCCATGTCCCGTGTAGCCAGCAAGAGTACATGAAAACATACAATCTAATGGCCCCAAACCGCTTAATCACTTTAACGATTAATAACCACTATAGTAATTAAGGGGTTAACCCACCCTCCCACTACACACAGGGGAGGCCTAACCAACACCCATATTAAGGGATTAGGGGCCATTAGATTGTATTTTTTCATGTACTCCTGCTGGCAACGGAGGACATGGACCTGGAGTATGCTGACGAGGACGCCCTTCATGATGACAGGAGTAAGTAGAAAGTTTTATTTACTTTATTTATGCTTGCTGGCTAATGTTTGATTTTATAGTTGACAAATGCACTATTATACATATCTGGATAATAGTAATTTTGCCCATTACTGTACTGTATGTGTTGGGGGGGGTTGTTGGTAGTAGAGGAGGTGGGTAGTAAGGTTGTTGTGTTTATTTTTGTTTCTTGGGGGTAGAGAGATTGGGTGAAGGGGTAGTAGCCCCAAGGGTGGATCTTTAGGTCTACCGGGGGGAGGGGGGTAGTGGGACTGGTTAACCCCTTCATTATCATAGCGGTTCCCATCTCTAAGGTAATGAAGCTGTTTTAATAAAAAATGGAATACTAGTGTACAAGAGCAGGGGTACTCTGCGGCAGAACCACATTGATTTTAGGTCCAGGGACCCCCTGCTTCCCAAGATACAGGCCCTGTTATGGGGTGCCGGTATCTCCTATGCATTTAATTCCCACGGTCACATGACGCAAGACATTTAAATGCATAGGAGATACTGGCACCTAATAATGGGGCCTGTATTATGGGAAGCAGAGGGTCCCTGGACCTGAAATCAATGCCATTCTGCTCTGGAGACCCCCTGCTCACGTACCCCCTGCTCACGCACCTATTTCTCCATCAGTGCAGACGCTCTTTGGCCAAGGCTCTTTCCTTGCTCCTATATTCTGTTACCCTAGTGCACCTACCCACCTTACAAACAAAATGTAAAGAGGTAGAGCAGGTATCATGTCTTTAGTTTACATTAGATTGAAAACTGGTTGAAAGATAGACAACATAGAGTTGTCATAAATTGAACCTTTTTAGGGTTGGTTAAAGTTGTGAGTGGAGTACCTCCAGGATTGGTAGTGGAACACCTGCTTTTTAACTTGTTTATTAATGACTTTGATTTTGGCATAGAGAGCAGAGTCTCCATCTTTGCTGATCTAAATTGTGTAAGGTAGTAAAATCAGAGTAGGATGTAATTTCTCTATAGAATTACTTGGTTTGACATGGATTGGATAGCAGATGAAGTTTAATACAAATAAATGTAAGGTTATGCAATTGGGAAACCAGAATAAACAGGCAAATTACAAATTAAATGGGAATAAATTAGGAGATCCTTGATGGAGGGATTTAGGAGTGCTTGTAGACTGCAGGCTTAACAATAGTGCCCAATGACAAGCATTAGCTGCAAAGGCAAACAAGATCTTATCTTGCATTAAATGGGGTATGGATGGAAGGGAAATAAGCATAATTATGCCCCTGTCTAAAGCATTAGTAAGACCACACCTTGAATATGTAAAACAGTTTTTGGCACCACTCCATATAAAAGACATATGGAACCAGAAAAAGGGCAGTGAAGAGCCATCAAATTAATAAAGCGGATGTAAAATCTGATTTATAAGGAGAGACTCGCTAAATTAGATTAGTTTACATTTAAAGAGAGGCGTCTAAGACAGAATTTGATAGCTACTGTATATACAAATATATTTGGGGTCAATACAAGGAGCTTTCAAAAGAACTATTCATCCCAAGGGTAGTACTGTAAAAACGACATAGGGTCATTCTATACCTTAATGTTGGAGGAAAGGAGATTTAACTAGCAACAAAGGAAAGGGTTCTATACAGTAAGGACAGTTAAAATGTGGAATTCATTACCCATGGAGACTGTGATGGCAGATACAAAAGATATCTTCAATAATAATATCTTATAATAAATTAGACATCTTTTTATAAAAAGGTATATACCAAAGTAAACATGGGAAGGATATTGATCCCGATCCTGTAATCTGATTGCCATTATTGGAGTCAGGAAGGAATTTATTTTTTATTTTTACAGATTAAAATACTGTAAATACAAATATAGGTTAGGCATCTGTCATTACTGTACATTTATCATAGGTTGAACTTGATGGATATAGATCTTTTTAGAACCTCATCTACTATGTAACTATGTAACCCATAGTACATTTATATACATGTAGCCCCGGACCCTTTGGTCTCTCGTGACCCCCATTACCTCCATGGGTCATGCGAGTGCGCTGCGGGAGGGTGTGAGTGTCACTGGAGTCGGCGACGGGTAGTCGGCTCCTCAGAGAGGTGGGGGCAAGGTGTAGGGAGTGCTCCGGTGCTTTGGAGGCTCTTCGGTGGCCCGAACGCTCAGGGCGCCACCATTTTGTGAGTTGCGCATGCGCAATGCATGCGACTAGTGCATGGCCATTACTGGGTTGCGCATGCATGGGAGATGCAACCAAATAGGAAAGGCTTTGGGGTGGGAACTACAGGTTCTATGAGCCTCGGGGCAGTCATCTGGTACGCAGCAGCCAATAGGGCTCGAGGGTATTCACTGGCTCCAGGATATAGTCATAGAGTCAGACCACGTTAGTCAGTGTGTGACAGGCAGGGATAGGGGACAGAGGGTTCATGCAGAGAGGCAAGTAGCCTCTGCACTAGGCCAGCATACCCCTAGGCCCCAGTCATAAGCCCTAAGTCATCCTTTAAGTTTGTGGTTGCTCCAGGGACAGCCCTAGTATAGGGAACGGATCCCTTTAGTAATGCAGGACAGTTAGGGACACAACGGATGCTGACATCCCTGAGGAGAGGTCTGGGACCAGGCTTTCCTAAAGAGAGAGAGACATCACCTGGGTGGGATCACCCCTGACAACGTCATGGAGGAGCGTGGACCGGCGGATCCTTTTTGAAGTTTCAGTGGACCGGGTGCTGGTGCGCCCGGCAGGTATAGTCTACAAAGTGCACCAACAAAACTGGTACAAACACAGGCGTTGATCACGCTTATAAGGGTGGGTTCTTTGGGGATACTGTTGGGTTAAGTGACCAAGGGACTACGCATTATTGTGGACACGGTGTTGGGAATCACTGCGAGGCGTGGCGTAGTTGTGGACACAATTACTATAGTATATAGAGAGAGTCATATTATTCTTATCATACATATCGTTGTAGTAAAGTTTCCGCTATTTTTATCACTGTGTTTATTATTGGGTCCTGTGAGAGGGTGCTTCTGCTCTGCTGGGATCCCTCACAGGTGGAGGCACTGCACCAGAGTAAGTACACACCCCAGGCTCTCTGTGGCAGAGGCTCAGGCTCCTGGAGCCAACAGGTATAATATAGCAGCACTGGTAGCTTCCTGTGTTCTGGGGAAAACAGGACTACATACAGTATCATAAATGGTTCACCATAGAAATCAACAGGGTAATATTTTTTTGTGTGCAAATAGAATCATCAAAGAAACCGAAATCCAGTTTTCTTTGAGCATTGGCCAGAAGGAGATTTCAAGTCAAAAGACTGACTGTTGGATGTAATCATGCATTATTTTTTCTTTTCTAGCTGGAGGATCCTATTGGGTGTCTTATCTGCAAAATGGCACAACATTATTCTGCCTCCTTTATGTTTAATAGAATCAATACAAGTAGAAGGAATTGCATCTTTAATGACCTGTGTTTATTACTGAGCCACTGCTGGAGGGCATGACTTGTTTGCATTGCAACCACAATCAGAGCTGAATGGGTTAAAGGAAATCCACATAAAACAACTCATCCTTCCTCTCTATTTGAAGCAAAAAGCTTCAGCTCAGTCTGTGACAGATGACATTAAGATGCTGGAACACATTCCTTAGCTCAATTTTCCCTTGATGACTCATACGGTAGCTATCTGATGGTTCAGTAAACTGCATAATCTTTTCAATTAGGTTTTGCATCAAATTATAGCTGAAAAATAAAACTTCTCATTAATGCTTCTGGGGTTACAATTAACTAAGGGAGAATCACAGACGGGGACGGTATTAAATGACCATTAAGGCACCGCCAGCAGACATTATTAAAGCCCTTGGTGAAGACACATTCTATATATAAGCCATAGATTTAATGACTATTTATTGTCCGTCCCTGGGGGTAAAGTGTTACAACATCTACAGCTGACTTTATATATTAAACATTTCTGTTTGTTTGAGATGTGGTTTGCCGAACATTGAACCAACTATAGAATCTAGTGTACTGCTAAAATAAAAATAAGCACATGTTTGTGTTTCAGTATTCAACAATTTTTTTAAACCTATTAATTTGATTTATAATATCATAAATGTGGGTTGCACTAGTTCAAGTAGCATAAGATAATGTGGCCCCTACAGAGACCATAAAACATGCCTCTAATAAGTAAATTGTCAGGACGACTAAGGTGTTATAATTGGCATTTCATTATTTGTTTCACATCAATTCCTGGGTCTTGGTTTTTCTGGTTGTTTCAGTGAGTCACAAGGCTGCATATTAATTCTCATGCTCCATTTTGACTTTGTTCCTTTTTTGGAACCAGCTCACTACAGAACTGGAACACTCTAACTTTAGCATAAAACAACATAAATATTGGCAAAATAATTATATTAATGCATGTTGGTATTTCAATTGATTTAGCCTAACCAATAAAAATTGTTGACTAGTTTGTCATTTCTAATAATTAATTATGAGTCCTAAATTTGAAGGGTACGTCTCTAGCTTTTTAAACCTTATTCTTAATGGAACATGAGGCCTAATGATATTCTCTATTTACCTCAGGACCTTGACGTTCTTTTTAAAAATACTTGGTAAGAAAATCTAGATAACTACAGTGCGTGTTGCAATTTTAGGTCCCAATTATTGGAAGAAAAGTCAAGAAATTTCAATTACAGATCTTCAAAACCCAGCTGTCTTGCCAAATCAGAAAGGTCATTGCTAACTATTTCTTATCCAATAAAGCAAGCGAACAAATTTGTGATGCTGAGCAGAGGGACATGATTAGTAATGGTATTTTTAATGTAATGACACATCAACCGATTTCTTGACCCAAACAATTACCTTAATAAGATTTTGGTTTTCATTGCCTTACTTTTTTAAATGTACTCTAAACTTGATACACACCGTGCCTGACCAATATAGAGGGATGTTCTTTCAATCCTCAATCCTACTGTATATGGATAGGTTTAATCTCCGTCACTGAGCAGTATAGATTTTTATTTTCCAACCAGTGCCACTAAATAATCTGAATTATCGTCATCAGGCAAAATAAATTGAAACGCTTTGCAATCTCTCCTTGTTCAAAGTGTAGGTACGATGCAAGTTTAAATTATTTCTACAGGAATAAAAAGAAATTTAAATATAAGAAAAAGCATTTTTGACAATTTATTTAGAAATGAACGTACTGTATTGCATTGTACAAATCACGGGAAAAGAGAATAAAAGAGATGAGTGTTTATAAATCCTCCCTACAAATTTCCACTAAATTCAATATAAATGTTAAAATGTTCATGCATAAAATTGATCTAAGTATCTATTCTACCTGTGATAATATGGATGTGGATTGGGTGATCACTGCATGGATCATAAGGATTACTTATGGAGTATCACTAAGTAATAGTAAATATGGCCCAACTTTATCCGCTAGAACTTAAAACTGAGCTCATTTTGTGGAGAAAGCTAAATAAAAAAAGTTAAACAACCCCATAAAATCACTTTTGTGTTTATACGTTATATAAATACTATTTCATGGGTGTGCAATCTTTTCCCCCTGTGCCTTCCTGCCGGCTATCCCCCCCTCCTCGTGCCCCCCTTACCTTGGCTCGGCATTCTGATGTCACGACATCACGTTGCCATGGCAATGCCATGTCACGTGACCCACTTCGTCATTTGATGCCGCGTCTCCAGAAGCTGTCTGAGCCAAGGTAAGGGAAGTTGCAGAGTCCTTCGCCGCTCCCCCGGCATTACATTTAAATGCCTTCGGGAAGAGCACAGGGCCTTTGTAAATGCCACGCCCCCGCAGAGAATCTCGTGCACCCCAGTTTTAGGGGACCAATGTTACAGTTAGCCATAGATTAAATGATATACGTAGCAGCTGTTTTTACTCCCGCTGGCACGTTGCTGCAGCACAAGCATAATTCTCCAGCAGGGAAGTCGCCATTCAATTCAATCAGCTGCATATGAAAAAGGGGCCCGGCTTACTTATGTAACAGATGTTCCCCCACCCTCTCGGAGATTTCACTGTTACCTGGTGTTGTTGTGCTGCTCACCTGTTAGGCTTACAGGATTCGGAGTGTCCGCCGGTGTTAGTTGGGGATGAACAGAACAGACTTGAGGAATATTCACAGCTCTTCACTCGGTGTAGTGCCTCCATTTCCAGCAGGCCCCAGCAGAACCGGGTGCAGTCCCTGCAGGAAACCCCTCTTGCACTCCCCCTGATAAACTGCAGTCTCAGGCAGGAGTATAAAACAAAGGATGGTTCTTTATTCTTCAGCAGCATACCAATTTGTACACTCATTTCTCTCTCTGCTCCCTGGAATGAACCCCCAGGGCTTGAGGCCCCAAAGCTCTATCCTTTGCTCCTTCAGCATGGGATAACCCCGAGCAGGAACTATTAATAACAGTCCACAGATTATAAGAATAACAATAATAACCTTTACTGTGAGCAATAACCATAAACCACATCAATGCAATACAATACTAATGGTTACAGCTATACCTCGCCGCGCCTGAAGAGGATGCCAAGAGAGGGTTCAAGGTGGTGCCAGAGATGAAGGAGTGGAAGTCTTCACTTCCTTGTCGGTTCAAGGTGACAATACAGAATATCTCGCTCCACCCTATACGTTTTGACGTCGGTCAAGCACTGGTTGAGATATACACGGTTACTTAAATAGAATCCATGACTCATGTGAACGAGACTACCATGCGAGAAGCCCCTCCCGGATTGCAGTTCAACATCGGGGAATCTTCCTTGCCAGCATAGTGGAAGAAACGGCTAAGAGACAAGCTGGCAGAACGCAAGGAGGTGTTCTCCACCAGTGAGATTGATGTGGGCTGCAGCAAGAGCTCAACACATGATTCAATTGGACGACACCACTCCATTTGGGGAGCATTCCAGGCGCATAGCTCCCAGAGATGTGGAGGATGTGAGGGACGTTATGAAGGAGATGGAGACGGCGGTTCTCGCAACAGAGTCCCGTAGCCCATATGCCTCTCATATTGTGGTAGTGCGGAAGAAGAACGGATCCATGTGCCTATACGTGGACTACCGCCCCTTGAACCGCTGCACGGCCCCAGATCAATATACCTTGCCGCAGATTGACGAGATCCTCAGGGCTCAGATTGACGAGATCCTCAGCGTGCTGGACCTGAGCTCTGGATACTATACAAAAAAATAATAATTATACATAGATTTTTTTTTAGTCATCCTCTGAGTCGCTGTCTTTTTTTGTGGGAAGAGAGCAGCGAATAGAAGTCATGAGCTTGTCCTGGATTGGCTGCCGTGGATTTTCCTCGAGATCTGTCTTGATGGCACCGGACATGGCATGAGCCCCAAAGACCAGTAGAAGACAGCGTTTGTCTGCCCCCTCAGGTTTTACCTGTTCACCTGGATGCCCCAAGGCATTTGTGGTGCACATGCAAAATTCCAGAGGTTAATGGAAAAGACCATTGGGGATATGAATCCCCGGGAATGTCTGGTCTATCCGGACAATATCATTGTGTTCGGAAGAATGTTAGAAGAGCACGAAGAACGCCTTCTGAAGGTTCTGGATCGACTGGGGAAAGAAGGGTTGAAGTTGTCCCTGGACAAATGTCGCTTCTGCTGCACTTCGGTCACCTGTGTGGGCCACATAGTGTCCACAGAAGGAGTGACTACCCACCCCGCTAAGGTCGAAGCTGTGGTGAACTTACCCAGACCAGATAATATGATGGAGCTACGATCCTTCTTGGGCTTTTGTGGGTACTACCGAAGATTTGTAGAGGGGGTACTCAAGCAAGGCCAAGGTCCTCAACAATCTGTTGAAGATCTACCCAGAAGAGCCTCGGCAAAAAACTGCCACCCTGCGAACACCGTTCGTGGACAAATGGACTTCCGTCTGCAAGAAGGCCTTCACAGGGCTGAAGAAGAGCCTCATTTAAGCCCCTGTTTTAGCCCATGCAGACCCAGGGCAACCGTACATCCTGCATGTGGATGCCAGTTTCAATGGGCTGGGAGTGTTATTGCACCAAAAATACCCTGCAGGCCTCCGGCCGGTAGCTTATGTAAGTTGCAGCCTAATGGCGAGCGAGCAGAACTACCCAATCCATAAACTGGAATTCCTAGCGCTCAAGTGGACTATGGTAGATGAACTTCAGGATTATCTATACTGGGTCTCCTTCGAGGTGCGAACTGACAACAACCCGTTGACATACATCTTGACCTCCGCCAAGTTAGACGCCACCGGCCACAGGTGGTTGGCTGCCCTGTCTAACTATCAGTTTACTCTGAATTACAAGCCTGGGCCCTTGAATGTCGGAGCTGATGCCCTGGTCAGAAGGCTGGGACTGAGTTCAACGTCGGACACTGGCGAGTGGGAAGAAATTCCTGGCCCTGGAATCCAGGCAATATGCTCCACCCAGAGGGCATGTCCATAACCCAAGAAACTATAATGAGCTACTCCATAACCCAAGACACTATAATGAGCTGGTGTCAATGGTAAGTCAATGGTAGCCTCTCCGACCATGAAGAAGTTGGTCAGAGACAAAGACTGATACGCCCTTCAATGAGGGTGGCTTACGATTCATTACGGGCACCCCACTAGGAATCTCAGCAGTCTCTCGGTGCAAGCTAGCCTCCATTATAGTGATTCTAACTGGAGTGTTTAATGCCATTTAAGTATGTACTGGTTATGGTGAGTTTTATTATATAAGTTGTGATGTGCATTTTCCATTATATAAAGTATCTGTGTATATATATATATATATATATATATATCAAAACAAAACAAAAACATTAAGGAGCGCCTACTATAACAACCTATAAATTGTGAGTGAATTAGCTACTGTGTTGAAACAACCAATGGGGTGGCCAGGGGGGGGTAATAATATAAGATGGATCCTATGTTAAAAAAATATATCACATAATAACTAATAAAATTTTAATAAAAAATGCTATAAAAAATATATAAAAGTATACAAAAAAACTTAATTACTAAAAAATAAAAATAAAATAAAAATGAATAGCTTTAGATGTATACCAAAAACCTTAAAAAACATAGAGTCCCGTTCCAATAGAGTGCATCCAGGTAAAGGCAGCCCGTTTGAAAGGGACACAACTCCCTTGGAAATACCTATGAGAGAAAATGAGAAAAAAACAGGCGCACACCTAGTGCATTAAAGTATAACAATCATTTTATGGAACATTAAAAAATAGACAAATGCCCACTCACAAATCAAACAATAAAAAAGAGCAGTTATGAGATTGGCCCTCATAAGCCACTGGCAGCGTCTCGATCAGCAATGGAGTTTTCCTCCTCCACACGTGTAGTACAGACTCCTTCACCGGAAGTGACGTCCTCCCGGCGTGTGCCCCGCAACAGGAAGTCCCTCCGGGAACCAAAGATCTTGCCTTCTTTCTTCTGGCTGTTGTACCATCAGGAGTAGTGGAGATCTGCCCACTGCTTCTTGTCTGTCTCGCCACTCACGATACTGCGTCCGCAATCTGCTGTGTTTAGTGGGAAAGTGCCTCCTCCGTCTCAGCCACATATGTAAGTATGTATATATATATATATATATATATATATGTATGTATGTATGTATGTATGTATATATGTATGTATGTATATGTATATATATATATATACAGTGGTTGACAAATCACCAAAAAATCTACTCCGCCCCGGGCGAGTGGATTTAACCCCCGGGCGAGTAAATATTGGCCCAAGCAGCACACGTTTGGTACTAGGTGGCGAGTAGATTTTTTGGTGATTTGTCAACCACTGTGTATATATATATATATATATATATATATATATATATATATATATATGTTCCCAAGTGGGAACATTGAATTCTCCACCAGGGGGAGGATTTAGCCTGGTTCCCTACCCTGCTCCAGTGCAGGGAACTGGCCAGTTGCGCTGCGGGACCCCGCGTGAACAGAGGGAACAGCGCGGCGGTCATCCCGGAGCTCGGCACATGCGCAGTAGAAATCGGCATGGCGGCCATATCAAATTGCCTGGAAGGGCTTTGCTGACTACAATCCCTAGCATGCTTTGCGGAAATAGCACGGTGGCCATCTTAGAATGGCTTTGCATAGAATACTGCGGGACAACATGTCCCAGAATCCTTGGGGGGAAGGGAAATCAGGTGAGCTGTCCCAGCCAATGGGATTGAAGCAGCCTAAAAGGACAGGATATCCTCTGGTACAAGGAGTAAGTGTGGTGATTCCTGATGGAGGAGCCAAGGGAGAAGGTAGGGTCCAGGGAGCAGTGTCTCCTGGACTTGGCCTAGGCCTTGCCCCTTAGGCCCCAGCTAGGCCCTAAGCAACCTCAGCTGAGTGTTGCAGGGACTCTTCCCTGCAACACTCTGCTGGGGTGGCTCAGAAAGTAATAATGGTGATAATAGCACTCGAGCATTAACCACCTTGATAATCAAAAAAAATGTTTATAAATTCATAAAGTTAAATTATTTAATTGAAAAACTGAAGTAATAGAAAAAGTTTGCAAGAGGATAACTACAAAACATACAAAAACTACCATTTATAAAAATACATGTTTTGAGCGGCCCCCTGATACCTAGGGAGGTCTGGAATTTAGTGTGTCTACAGAAATTATCTTGTCCAATATAGGAACTGAAGCAGGCTGCACGGATGCAGGACAGTGAGTAAGCACACATTATTTCTCAGCAGGATCCAGAGTCTCAGCCCAGTACCATGACACTGAGCAGTACTTTTGCTCATATGCGGGAACAAAGTTCACAATGGTATGAAGTCTGAAAGAATGAGCTAATATAGGCAGACTCACGATCTCCTTTATTTGACATTATCATAATCATACATATTCATTTTCAGCACTCTTGAACATGTGAAGTTGCTATGGACTTTGCAATGCGGCATATATTTTGATCGTGATTTTGTATTATCTAGACCTGAGTACTGTAATATTCTGCTATTCTTGCCATTTTTCGTGTTGACTATCTGGAGGTCCCTCGAACCCTGTATTTTATTTAACTGGTAGTTTTTGTACTTATCCTCAAGCAAACTTTTTCTATTAATTTAGGTTTTCTATTAAGTAATTTAACTTTGTTATGAATTAATCAATATTTTTTTTTATTACTGTGTTGAATGCCCAAGTGCTATTATCACCGTTTTTTACTTTCTTCTTTGTTGGGGGATTTTATTGCATGATTATTCATTAAGGTGAGCACCATCTGAAATACATGTATCTGGGGTGAGCACCATGATTGATCTAACCTGAGCAAACATATTTCTCTTTTTGGTACTTGTTCTGACAGTAAAATATATCTAGGAATCTTTGAAAGCCCTGTACACTAAAATGTCATTTATAGGACATCTAATTTTGTTCCCATTTTGTTATATGGAAACACTAGTTATATGTTTAGGGTCTGTACGATTTACATTTGATTTTTTTGTTTTAATTTTTATCCTTTTACATGCAAAATCTGATTTAATATATTTTTCTGTACAATGTATTCCCCATGGGCATTTTAGTCTTATGCTTTATAATCCAGTTGACCTTGCTGTTTTGGTACATAGAAAATCATTTCTATTTGCATTTCTAAGACTTAAGTTTAAAGAGACTTTCCTGATTTATTGACAGCTGCACCAAAAACATAGCCGTGTTAGATTAAGTAAATGAAATGAGCATCTATTTGATGTTAATCCATACATGTAAATGTGCACCGTTTGTTTTGTGACAATTTGTGACCTGCCACATTACTTTGAGTAGCTTCTACATCAAGGTCATGGCTAAAACCTTTCCTTTTGCCATTTGTTGTGCATGAAGGGAACAGGCGTTGTCTGTGACCTTGAACCAATAGTCGGTGTTGATGAAGTCATTAAAACACATACTGTAATGTTGTCACTGCCAAAAAAAATTGAAATTGCTTAGATTTTATTTCTGCCCTAATGTATGTATATGGCGAGTGGTAATGCCTTTCAACAAAGTAAGTGCTTTTGGTTATATGAGAGCTGAATGTTTTGCATTGTAGCAAGGATACCTGAATGGCAAATGTAGAAAATCACCACATTCCTAGCGCAAAATGTACTAAATCATTCAATGGTATAATATAGTATATCAATGTAAAATGCTTACTGTAACCTGCCAGGCATTAGTCTTCGAATAAAATTGTGATTCTTACCTGACACTGTTATGTACCCTATCCTAATAATGTGTTGAATGTATCACCACAACTATTGTTTTTCTTCATACTATAGCTGTGTGCACATATAAAGGCCAAAGGTATTTTGAAGGGGAAATGGAAGCGGTCTCTTCCAGCTCTGGAATGTGTGTGCTGTTTCAGTGCAAGGTAAGTGCCTGCTTCATTTATTTTTTTTCTTTACATTTTGTTGCTTAGACAAACGTACTCAATTACAGTAACTGAATTATTCAAAACAATTGTTTCAAAAATCAATCCTCCCTCTAGTCGATTAGAAAAAAAATAAAAGCATTCATTTGGATTCGTATTTTCTTCTCCCACCCACAATTTGAAAGCCTGTAACTGTATGCATACTCCTCCACCAGGAAAAAAAAGATACCAGGCATAAGACAGGAATGAAGCCGCTATGATCAAATGCTGATTTTGATTACTGTGGAGAGTTGAAAAGACAAAACTGAAAGATGTTTTTTTGCCCAAACATTAAAATTGTAGACATTTTTGCTTTGGGTCATATGGACATCTTAAAAATAGATATTGCAGTATGACTAGATCTGTATAGAGTAGCATTTCTATGCGCTGTGTTCACCTTCACCGTGTCACAAGGATCTGAAACAGTTTCCAACCAGATTGTACTCTAGATGTTGAAATGAGTCACACCTCATATGGGAATATACTTACTAAGCAACAATATGCCAGAAGACCTTTTGCAGTAATGGAAGACACCTTTCGATCTATTCACTTGAATATGGTCCATGGTGTCTAAGTTTACTCCTCCCCCTAAAGAAGCGTGACTCGTCACACTAAACACACGTTGGGGCGGAGTGACGTCACGTCGGTGACGTTCACCAG
Source organism: Ascaphus truei (assembly GCF_040206685.1). Classification (NCBI taxonomy): domain Eukaryota; kingdom Metazoa; phylum Chordata; class Amphibia; order Anura; family Ascaphidae; genus Ascaphus; species Ascaphus truei. The sequence goes on along the minus strand of NC_134487.1, from coordinate 82,125,385 downwards.
CGAGACGGTGAACGCGAGTCTGTAATCACTAGGAGACACGGTTGTATCAGCTCTTGTGTTTTACTGGACTTTCAAATCATTTATGGTCTTGCTTTTTCTATCTACCATATGTATGCTGCCTGTTTACAGGTCTAGGTATTTACATATATACCGATTTAATTGATGCTAGTGGGTTAATGGGACACACACACACACACACACACACACACACTTACCTTACCTCTGAAGTAGCTGTATTGAATCTATATGTGATTTTCATGTATACTTGTTAATATCTATCATCCATTAGGTTGACCTATACTTTTTGGACACACATTTACCTGTCCACATGGATTATTTGACCTATTACCTGCTCAGTGTGTGACCACAAATAGATAGGTGTTTGTATATCCCTAGTCTAGCTGGTATAGCCATCTGTTTGTCTTAGCCTGCAGAGGTGAGCCTCCTTATACTTACAGACTTTGTAAAGGCTTTTTTTTAGCCTATGGTTAAGGTATTGATTTATGCGCTACATGCATACCTTCCTGTTTGATTTGTTCAGCCGTCTTCGCTCTGGGGATTTTAATATGTACTTTTCACTATGTATATAATAACACGTGTTTCGGCGTTTGTTTTTTATTAGAGCTTTTTTGTTTTCTAGTTTTAAAGGTACGCTCTGTTTTGCCCATTTATAGTCCATATATAGACTATATTATATGTTCAGCCATTCATGGGGTTATTTACATCTCATCCAACTCTTTATCCCTCTAATTTAGACTTTGAGTGCAGCATAATAGGGACTGCTGTGACCTTTTGGTTACAAAATGTGTTTATATGTGTCTATTTGCCATTTTGCACCTTATCTTTTATACAAATATACAGTATATATGTACAAGAAAAAAGAGAGATTAAAGTAGCGCCAATCGTGAAACAGTGAAATAGTATGTGATCTATGCAAGTGTAATAATTACAAAATCCAAACAAACCTATAAAAAATATTAAATAATTCCCATAAATAAAAATTATAAACAAACTACAATATACACTCTAATATGACAAATATACATGCATCATAAATGAAATAATAAATAGTCCAAGTGTAATGTCCAAACCCTGAGGTGAGTCCTGATAGATGATATCAGGATAATGTGCAGAATCCAGGGGTCCACGGCAGCTCTCAATTGAAGAACCAATTCCAATACAGGATCTATAAGAACAAAAAGACAGAGAGCGCACGCCCCTAGGTATATATGTGTCTTTAGGGTGAGCAGTGGATTACCATGTAGAGTGTCTACGCTTACTGGCCAACTATTGAAAGCCTATTTTAGGGAGGTTAAGGAAGAAAATGCTGGATATTTTTAAAACTCACAATGATTTGCATTAGATTAAAGTAATTATTGCCAAGGAGATGACTAACTCCAATACATCTTTCTGCTAATAAGGACATAGGCTCCCTCATTAATAGGGAGAATTGGTCAGTATATGTCTGAGGCTTTGCAACACCTTAGAAAAATGGGAAGACTAGCGAGGCCAACTGCTCAAGTCACGTCAGGAGACCACCCACCCCCCCCAAATAATGACAGACGCATTGTTTGAGGAAAAAACAAGGCCACAGCTTTATTTATATTTTAGCCTGAGTTTTACCAACTCTTCTTTACCACTCACTAGGCAGACAGACTGTAGTACAGACCCCCCAACGGCGTTGCCATGACTCACGACTGTAGTACATATCCCTCAATGACATCACCGTGGCTTGTGACTCCTGCTGGTACCTGTACCAGGTGTAGCATAATTATTCCAACTAGACCAATGAGGGCACCATTATATCCGGCCCACCACCCGCCACGTCCAAGGGCATTTACTCCCTAAATTGTCCTGAGAACTGCCATCGCGATAGCCGTCTCTACGCCCTTCCTGCAAGTTCATGTTAAATATATTGTTCCTGATATCTGACAGGTGTATCCGAGCTTTCCGAAACCATCCTGGTATTTCCTACTTCCTTCTGCGTGCCTTACTGCAGATCCACCCATCTTTTTCTACCTTACCCGTGGCCTTGTTTATCCTCCACTTTTCCATTACCCTGTGGTCTCTGGCATCACGCCAACCTCACAGCAGAATAATTTCCGCTGCATGGATGCTCACCCTATCCATCTGACAATGTAACCTCAGTTGTTTTACCAGTTCCGGTAACCATTTAATTTGATACCAAACTTTGTTGGCCAACCTGCTCCATGTGTAATCCGAGCCAGCAGCTGTATAGTCGCTCCTGTAATTGGCCCAGTAGGAGAGACAATCCCACATGATGCCTGTCTGCTCCCTACTATAACAAAAGAAATAGCAGTTAACACAAACCCGTACCTGTTATCCGATGTCCGTTATGTTGATGGCCACAACCCTCAGCCATTTCCACACATACCATGTTGTCTTAACAAAAAAGGGGGGGAGATCAACCCATTCCCCATATTGTTCCATACACCAGTGGTCCGCCCGTAAAGCCCTGAAAACAATGCCTCCGATGCGTCGAACAGTTGCGATTCTCCATCCCACACAGTCTTGCAATCCAATTGATCGGCCGTTATAACGCATCCTTCCTAAATCCTCCTTGGGGTCCTGTCACATGTGTATGAAATTATTTAGTATACTAACACCATACGTTGCCATGGCTAGATGTATAGAGAAAGCCTACCCCCTAGGGAAATTCTGCACCATGACCAAAAGTGGCCCACATGAGACTGGAATATCTTAAGCACCCAATTCTTTACCCTCAGACCTGATGTCATCATGGCCTGCCGCATGCCACACTTCAACCTATGGATTCTATACCCTGTCCCCAGTATCTATATTGATGCCTTGCAAAGAGATAACTTCACGAGGGGCCTCTGTCTTGTAATGAAAATGTTCAAAGGTGCCCAATTTTAACCACTTACTTGTTGCAGCCCAAACGATCCCAGCTCCTTCTTTGGGACTTATCCTAAAAAAGGGGAGTACAGACAAATCTTGCCATCTTGGAATAACCCCCAGTCATCATCTAACAGATTATAGAGCTGAAACGTTTATCCCCCTTTCTGATATTATCCCCATGGTTCATAAACCTGATTGCTCTTTTTGATGTCACTGCATGGGAGACTCAGGAGTATGTAACTGCTGCCTTAATGCTGCTGAAACGACCCTTCATACTTCTCCGTATTCAGTTATGCTGATCTACAAACTAAATCGTCTTCTGTCACATTACGATGTTGCAATTCAGGAATGAGGCAAATACGCAACTCAGCCAAGGGCTTACTTTTAGGGAGTCAAAAATGCTTCTTTTTTTTTTGTGCAGTGTATTGTACATGGACGTCTATCATTTCTCAAATACAGTACCCTGGTGTTCCTTACAAATTTAATCCCAGCCGGAACCAAAGATTACAATTGGCTGGAAATAACAGCTTTGACGAACTCTAATTTAGATTTGAAAAGGTCCAGGCAATTTAGCCAATGTCTGAAACCTTGCCCCCAATGCAGCTATGTTCCCTTCACTGCTTCACAGCCTTGTGCTCTGCTCATCACGGTGTATTTTCCCACGGCTCCAAGTCCCCATATTGTACTGAACTTGAAGCATATGCTTAGTACCTCCTTGCAAATGCAGAAGTGGGCTTCTAACGCCCCCCCCCCCCCCGCGTGACTTGAGCCTAAATCCTGTGCCTCATCCATGTCCCCTGCAGCAGTTATTGTCCCTCTTTATTCTAAGTCATAACATACTGTAAATGTAGAGAGTATACTATGAACCAGTATGCCCAATACTTAATGATTTTTATATGGCAAGGATTATGATATGGCTATATTAGGATGTATCTCAGCCATGCTGTTAGCAACGTACCCCTGCTAGCCGACTGCAGATTGCCTCATTGAAAAAAGAACAAAAAACATAATGGTTACTCTCACCGTCTCTCATTTAAGAACCTCTGCTAATTTAGTAATCATGTTATTGCACTCTAGGACTTCACTGTAAATTCAGGGCTGTGGTATATTGTAGGATACCTGCCTCAGGTCAGCACAATGAGGGACAAGGTTGAAACAAAAAAGGTAAAATGGCTGCTCATGGAGGGACAGAGTATAGCCCAGATTCAAGTATGGTCCAGACAGACAGCTGGTCCCATGGATCACATATACATTAAACACCCATTAAATCTCTATACATAATTTTATTTCAGCATTACGCTGCAATGCTACCAGCTACAACTCAGTCTGCATACCTTAAACCATGGGGTCCTTGCCTGACTAACCATACTGTAATGAGATTAAACAAAGTTTGTGTATACAATTCATGCTGTTTCCCTTCCTCTCCTTGTCAGGCATGAGGTGGCATTAATATGTGTGCTTAAAACAAAACCCCAACGCCAATGCCTGATTAATAAATGTGACCCAACTACACACTGACCCAGATACACTTCTGATTGGTCAAATTTAAATAAGGGGTGGAGCCAAAATGACAGACTATTAAGAAGATTTTCAAAGCAGCCATTTTGTTTAAACATTTTGCAAGACAGATAAACTTCTGCATGCAGGTGTAACTGAATCATACTGAAATATAACACCACTGAATATTACCATGTCAACATTTTAGTGAATAAAGCCTACATATTATCCACATAATATACTATAATAAATTACTCTGGTAAGCTTCGAACATATCATGCCCCAGGGAATAAAAAATATGGCACCTTGATTCTTTGTTTAGCAATATTACACGTATAGCCCATAATTGTAGAGGCATAAAGTGTCATATGTTATAGTTGCCAAGTCATAGATTCAGTATATCATTTATTTGGAGCATGTCTTATTCCTTTTTATTATTTTATATCTGGATATGTAACCAGAAGGGGTATTTATTTTACTAGGAGGATTCACTAGAGCACTCAGTCCTTGATCCCCCTGTACACCAAACTAGCTCTGTCTCCCCTGTGGGCCCCTCAGCTGGACAAGAATCATACTGTCCAGATTCAGCATCAATCATGACGCCAGCAGACCTGCAGCAGCAGTTATTTTATATATATATCAGTGTTCGACAAACCTATACATTTGCTCGCCCCGGGCGAGTGGATTTAACCCCCGGGCGAGTAAATATTGGCCCAAGCAGCACACGTTTGGTACTAGGTGGCGAGTAGATTTTTTTGTGTGGCGAGTAGATTTTTTGGTGATTTGTCAACCACTGTATATATATGTATGTATGTATATATATATATATATATATATATATATATATATATATAACAAATGGGGCAGCCGGCACTCCCAATACCATAAACAGTTTGCGGTGCATGTCCTATACCAATAGTAAGAGAAAAGTAATCCACTCCAGCAGGAGCAGACACAAGACAGCACTCAAAGGTAAGTAAGAAAACTTGTATTCAAAAATAAACATAGCACAAACATGACCAACGTTTCGGTCCTCGTGGGACCTTCCTCAGGGTGGTGCTTGAGTCTAATGGCCAGTGGTTCCCTTAAAAAACCCCATACCCCCACCAAAATGACTCAACCAGAGTAGCTGATTGGCCGTGCATCAAGTGCCATGATCAGACCCAAAGTCGCTGATGTCGCACAATGCCCGTCATCAGCACAGCTGCATGATCCACAGGGATCAGAGTTGTGTATGCAGTACCATCAGGCCGCCACTGAGTTATGTATGCAGTACCATCAGGCCGCCACTGCAAGGGAAGAAAGCGTCCTCCGTAACCATGGTGCCATGCTGCTGAAGACCGTGATGCCGTGGTCCATCAAAGAGGACTCAACGGCTTAGCTATACGCACATGCGCGGCCCCGTCACCACATAAGTTGGTAGCATGGCATCTCACACAGTGGGGAGACACGCGATCGATCCCTCACATCCTGGCAATCATGATGGTGGATATAGTATCTAACTGCACATCCGTGGGAACACTCATATAGAAGTAAGGTGCAGTAAAAACCGGGACATCAGGGGGATCTCCATTGGTACTATGAAATGACAGAAAGTGTGAAACAAACGTGAAAAAAAGGATAAGGAGAAATAAAAGCAGAGCAAATTCCTTATCGCTGTAGGCATTAATAAAAAGAACATTATTACAACACTATATGATCATCAGGCCACTAGATATACAAAATGGCTACAAAGACCCTGAGCTAATCAAAACCAGGGGAAGGAAATGGCAACAAAAAGCTATGTATACATGGTAAAACACTGACAGTAAAAAACACATTAATAACAGCAGGAACAGAGTGAGGGAAGGAAATGCGAGAACATAGAGGGGGAGGGAAGGATAAGTGAAGGAAGGAGGAAGGAGGGAGGGAAGTAGGGAATGGGGAAAGAAACACATACACCCGAGGGCAATCAGCTCGCCCAAATAAGTAACACACTGTTATTAAAGAAAGCTCCCAAGCTTGAAATCCTCATTGAGACCCTTTGGGGCCATTGTATTGAGCTCAAAAATGAGCCTTGCTTCCAGCTGTAATAAGAGTCTTCCCCTATCACCACCCCGTGGTGACACACGAGCTTGCATGATGGGCATGCATCTCATTGTCGCAAGGTTGTGTTTGAATTTCTTCAAATGTCTTGCAACCGGTTGTAGTTTTTGGTCATCACTGTCACCCACTTCTGATAATGCCTTCCTGATGGCCGATCTATGGAGACAGATCCTCTCCAACATCCGAGTGGTTTTGCCCACATAGTACATACCACAAGGGCAGCGAAAAAAATAAACCACAAAGCGACTCTCACAATTCATGAAGTCCTTTATAATGATAGCCTTGCCACTGTGTGGGTGCGCATAATGTTTGCCCAAGATCATATGCTGGCAATTAGTGCACCCGTGACATTTGTAGACTCCTGAGGTCCTGGTAAGCCAAGTGGTACTATTGGCGTATTTCATCATAGGGTCTGACTGCAAGAGGGAATCACCAATATTTCATCCTCGTCTATAAGAGAACAATGGGGGTTTGTTGAAGTGCGCACCAATCTTTTTGTCATTGGCGAGTATATGCCAGTGTCTTTGCACGCTTGATTTGATCAGTCCCGAGGCTGTGCTATAAGTACTAGCAACATGAAACCTTTCTGTATCCTGTGATTTAATAGTAGATGTGAGCAACTGCTCATGAGGAATCAGTCTGGCCTTCTTAAGCGCCGTGTTGATCTCTCCTTTTGCATAGCCGCGGTCCTGGAATCTATGCGCCATGTTGAGCAGTGCTGTCTCACAATCTTCAACATTGCTGGTCACCCTCCGTACCCTCAGAAACTGGGAATATGGTAACCCCTTCTTCAGTGATGAGGGGTGGTGGCTATTGGCCAGAAGCAGATTGTTTTTATCCGTTAACTTCTGATGAATCTTGGTCAATAGTCTGTCTGCCTCTCTGTAGACTATAGTGTCCAAAAAGACCATTTCACTGGCCGAATGGGTCATGGTGAAACGAATATTCGAGGGGATTTTATTCAAGTAGTCCAAGAACTGGAAAAGTTCCCCCTCTGTGCCACCCCACAACATAAAGATGTCATCAATGTATCTCATATATTTAATAATATGAGTAGTATGGGGTGAATCACCAAAAATATGCGTTTGTTCGTATTGGTCCATGTAGAGGTTTGCATATGATGGGGCCACATTAGACCCCATCGCTGTGCCCATTAGTTGGAGATAGAATTTTGTTTCAAACTTGAAAAAGTTTTTGTGTAATGCAATGTCTATCAGAAGGAGGAGGAATTCCACAGGTGGTCCAGTATAGTCATCACAATTCTTTAAATGATCCGCAATGGCCTCCATCCCCTCTGCATGGGCAATATTCGTATACAGGCTTGAAACATCCATTGTTACGAGCAAAACCATTTTGTATATCCAGTGGCCTGATGATCATATAGTGTTGTAATAATGTTCTTTTTATTAATGTATGCAGCGATAAGGAATTCTGCTCTGCTTTTATTTCTCCTTATCCTTTTTTTCACGTTTGTTTCTCACTTTCTGACATTTCATAGTACCCATGGAGATCCCCCTGATGTCCCGGTTTTTACTGCACCTTATCTCTATATGAGTGTTCCCACGGATGTGCAATTAGATACTATATCCACCATCATGATTGCCAGGATGTGAGGGATCAATCGCATGTCTCCCACTGTGTGAGATGCCGCGCTGCCTACTTATGTGGTGACGGGGCCTCGCATGTGCGTATACCTAAGCCGTTGAGTCCTCTTCGATGGACCACGGCATCACGGTCTCCAGCAGCATGGCACCATGGTTACGGAGGACGCTTTCTTCCCTCGCAGTGGCGGCCTGATAGTACTGCATACACAGCTCAGTGGCGGCCTGATGGTACTGCATACACAACTCTGATCCCTGTGGATCATGCAGCTGTGCTGATGACGGGCATTGTGCGACATCAGCGACTTTTGGTCTGATCATGGGACTTGATGCACGGCCAATCGGCTACTCCAGCTGAGTGGGGCTATGGGGGTATTTAAGGGATCCACCGGCCATTAATCTCAAGCACCACCCTGAGGAAGGTCCCACAAGGACCGAAACGTTGGTCATGTTTGTGCTATGTTTATTTTTGAATACAAGATTTCTTACTTACCTTTGAGTGCTGTCTTGTATCTGCCCCTGCTGGAGTGGATTACACATATATACCTCATCATGTTGCAGTATCTTTTAGTCCCAGAATAAGGCCGGAAACATTGTATTTCTCTACACAGGCTTTATTTACAGGATTAAATCATACACCTGCAGGCCCACTGTCACTTAAAGTAAAAAAATATATAAAAATGACACCTGCTTCTTTTAGGGATAACTAACTAAACATACTCCAGACTTTTCTAATGGGTCCGCCAGCTAAGCTGGTTATCCGCCCAATACATGCCCTATAATATGCACCCCACATGAACAGTCTTAGGTGCATTAATGTATTACTTAGCCTGTTATTGTTGGTGCTCCAGGTAATTCCCTCTGGACCCTGCAAGAGTTCAGAGAATCCCTCTTCTCTGTAGTTCCAGGTTATGGATAGGAAATCCCTACTTCAGCGTGCTCGCGTCCTTCCTTCTTCTTCCTGGGATTAAGACCCAGTCAGTCCCAGCAGACTCCGCGACCACCATCCAACGGGTCTAGTCAATAGCTCTTTCCCATGGGATTAATGCCGTAGCTTCTGGCAGGGAGGAGTGGAGCAGAGGGAGGCAATGTGGTAAGTCCCGCAGAATGGGGGTAGCAGGGTTGTCATCTGCCATGGGGCCCCTCTACTAACCGGGTCCGACTTTATCTGCTGTCAATTTTTATGTTATTCCATGTCTCCCACTTCTAAGATATTAGGTTTGCAAGATGTAAAAATCTCACAACAAAGAAAACGTGTTTCTGTTTAATAATGAGAGAGAGAGAGACAGAGAGAGAGAGAGACAGAGAGAGAGAGAGACAGAGACAGAGAGAGACAGAGAGAGAGAGAGACAGAGACAGAGAGAGAGACAGAGAGAGAGACAGAGAGAGAGACAGAGAGAGAGACAGAGAGAGAGACAGAGAGAGAGACAGAGAGAGAGACAGAGAGAGAGACAGAGAGAGAGACAGAGAGAGAGACAGAGAGAGAGACAGAGAGAGAGACCGAGAGAGAGACCGAGAGAGAGACCGAGAGAGAGACAGAGAGAGAGACCGAGAGAGAGACAGACAGAGAGAGAGAGAGACAGAGAGAGAGAGAGACAGAGAGAGAGACCGAGAGAGAGAGAGACAGACAGAGAGAACGAGAGAGAGAGAGACAGACAGAGAGACCGAGAGAGAGAGAGACAGACAGAGAGACCGAGAGAGAGAGAGACAGACAGAGAGACAGACAGAGAGAGAGAGACAGAGAGAGAGACAGAGAGAGAGACAGAGAGACAGACAGAGAGACAGAGAGAGAGACAGAGAGATAGAGAGAGAGACAGAGAGAGAGAGACAGAGAGAGAGACAGAGAGAGAGACAGAGAGAGAGACAGAGAGAGAGACAGAGAGAGAGACAGATGTGATTGGCTACTGTTGTTTATATGGCAATCTTTTAAGTTTTCTGACAGCTATTTTAATCAATCTCTGGAACCCAGTTTTTTTGGACAGATTTACTAATCGGTGATAAGCTTGAGAGGCCCTAATGGCCCATTCAAATTGCAAATCATACATTAAGCACAGCTTTTGACCTTCTGCTGTACTGGAGGGTTCTGTCATTTCTGAGCTTGCTTAAAAAAAAACCTGCACTACAGATGCAGTCCGACTGACAGTCCATTCTTTCTAAGGCACACTCCCAGGCATGCCCAGCATTCAGCTGTAACATTACCATTGAATCCTAAGGAACATCTTGAGACATGACTGTATTTTGAGGTATCTGTAGGGAAAGTTAGTCTGTCTAAATCTGTATGCATTAACAGAAGTTCTGCCACAGTTCAACGCCTCATCTGTAAATAAGGGTCAGCACTAAATTTTTCTAAACCCAGAGCTTGTAGCAATTGTCCTAACCTGTAATCCGTTAAATATTCTAAAGCAGAAAACAATGACTAAGAATTTGTTTAGGATGGCTCTATTTGTGAGTGATAATTGGCAAATATGGTCGGACAACAGGTCTCTGAAAATCGTTTGTGGGGAACAATCTTTGAGGCACCACTCACACACAGTTAAAACAAATACATAGCATACAGTGACCCTATTTAATTGCCCGCATACTAGTAGCTGATCTACAGTACAGTATGTTCCTGCTACACTATTTCTCACTACCCACAGAGCATTAGTTGGTTTTCGTACAGACTGTAACCAGCCGATCCATAAGATGATCTATGTGCATTACAGTGCTGCCATTACAATTGCTGTATAATGTACTTTTATTTTAACACTTACAGGTATTTAGCACCATGACACCTGTAGCAATAGCAATATCTCCCAGAGGGTGGAAGGGGTTGGCGCAGTGCTACAATTGGAGGTTGAGATGCATAACAAGGTAGGCTTTCAGGGCAGTGCAGCACAAAAGAGGCCGGGGCCAGGCTTCTTATTCTTCACCAGGAACCCTGGGCACCAATTCGAGTTAAGGAAGGGGGAACCTCTCTCTGAGGCTACACAAGAGAGATGGTGCCTAGACCAAAGTAAGAGACTCTGTTGGGGTGTACCCTGAGGGAATTGTTCCAGGGAGCGTGGATACCCTTCATGAGGAAAACAGAGACAGTTGAGGTGCACCCTGTGGGAAATTGTCCAGGGAGCGTGTACCCTCCTAGCGGCTTAAAGGAAAATACTACTGTAGGGCCAGGGCCTTTTCAGTTGTTGCTTGGGACCCTGGGTACCTTAAGAAAATGTGCTTCCCTGTGGGAAATTGTCATGGGAGCATGTAGACTTCATCTTGCTCAAAATAGGGATGGGCCCTTTCAGTTGGTGCTGGGGACCCTGTGATACTAAGTTCACTATGGACTGTCTATTGTGCTCAGTATAAGGAATGAGCCTTTTCAGTTGTTGATGGGGACCCTGTGTACCTTCTCTTTCTATGGACTGTGCTGGGTACTCAAAATGGAGTTTACCGCATGAGCTGTTTTCTCAAAATGGCGTTCCCGCCATAAAAAAATGGGACCGCATGGGCTTGCAAAGCCAGATGCAAGCTTTCTGCAAAAGTTAGTGCAAGCTATTCGGCGCCAAACCAACACCCCGCCCATCGCTGTGACTGGCTCAGCCGGAGCCAAGTCACTCTTTGATCTGCCATGCCCCTGCCCTATATTCCACCATGGGGAGAGGGCAACACCAAGAACCAATCGGAGACCACCTTTGTCATGAGAGGAGTCAACAACACCCTGCTTTACTTCAGTTCCACAGAGCTGAGCCAGAGGAAGGAGCTTCATTGCCTTATTGCTGCTTACTACACCTACCTCAGAAAAGAAAGAAATATGTCTGCTTTAAAGTAATGTGATCGCTCTGCACAGTCTTCGGCAGCATGGACGCCACCTTATGCGTGTAAGCTGTGATCTTGTTGCCAGATACATGCACTCACCCCAACTAAGTAACTTAGTGTTATAATTGCAAGCACAATAGCTATACCAGACCCAGTGTGTGTAAACAGTGATCTAACGACCAGATTAATTAAAACACTGACTGCACGTGGGTTGTGACAAGTAATCCAGGCTGATAAGCTGCTTTATGGTGACCCTAATAGTGAGAAGGGAAACCGTATCTATATTGCTGATTAGTAATTAGCTACTGAAAATATCAATACACTTTGCAAAAAGCCTGCGGAACCAGAACTAACACTCCAACACTCGTAATGTGTGAAATGATTCACCACCCTGGGTGAGTGGTGGAAGGTATAGTAGGAACTTCTCCCTTATGCGTGTAAGCTGTGATCTTGGTTCAAGATACATGCACTCGCCACAGATGTCTGTATAGTGCCGAGAGGGTTGCAACAGTGGTTGCTGGTATATCGCAACTCTGGTTGCAACAAGGAAGACCGCGGCTAAGTAACTTAGTGGTGTAATTGCAGGCACTTACTGGTGTAATTGCAGGCACTGTAGCTAGAAAAGACCCAGTGTGTGTAAAGAGTGATCTAATTGCCTTAATCTATTTGCTCTAATCTAACAGTGTTGTTAATACATAAATGGTGGTTGAGACACGGCACCAATTAGAGTAAATGAGCTCTAATAATATCAGCTATTTAAATGACACACTTGTAGTGAACAGATCACACACCCTGATCAATAGACGGAGTATTAAGCATGTGGTCACGTGGCTACTTACACAATATATGTATTTTTTTGGGGGGGCTCTCCTTTTTTAGCCCTCTGATACTACTTAAGCACCTATATGTAACGAGGACACTCTTACATCTATAGATTATACATTTTCACCTGCTTAATACTCCGTCTATTGATCAGGGTGAGTGATCTGTTCACTACAAGTGTGTCATTTAAATAGCTGATATTATTAGAGCTCATTTACTCTAATTGGTGCCGTGTCTCAACCACCATTTATGTATTAACCACACTGTTAGATTAGAGCAATTAGATTAAAATCGTTTGTGGGGAACAATCTTTGAGGCACCACTCACACACAGTTAAAACAAATACATAGCATACAGTGACCCTATTTAATTGCCCGCATACTAGTAGCTGATCTACAGTACAGTATGTTCCTGCTACACTATTTCTCACTACCCACAGAGCATTAGTTGGTTTTCGTACAGACTGTAACCAGCCGATCCATAAGATGATCTATGTGCATTACAGTGCTGCCATTACAATTGCTGTATAATGTACTTTTATTTTAACACTTACAGGTATTTAGCACCATGACACCTGTAGCAATAGCAATATCTCCCAGAGGGTGGAAGGGGTTGGCGCAGTGCTACAATTGGAGGTTGAGATGCATAACAAGGTAGGCTTTCAGGGCAGTGCAGCACAAAAGAGGCCGGGGCCAGGCTTCTTATTCTTCACCAGGAACCCTGGGCACCAATTCGAGTTAAGGAAGGGGGAACCTCTCTCTGTGGCTACACAAGAGAGATGGTGCCTAGACCAAAGTAAGAGACTCTGTTGGGGTGTACCCTGAGGGAATTGTTCCAGGGAGCGTGGATACCCTTCATGAGGAAAACAGAGACAGTTGAGGTGCACCCTGTGGGAAATTGTCCAGGGAGCGTGTACCCTCCTAGCGGCTTAAAGGAAAATACTACTGTAGGGCCAGGGCCTTTTCAGTTGTTGCTTGGGACCCTGGGTACCTTAAGAAAATGTGCTTCCCTGTGGGAAATTGTCATGGGAGCGTGTAGACTTCATCTTGCTCAAAATAGGGATGGGCCCTTTCAGTTGGTGCTGGGGACCCTGTGATACTAAGTTCACTATGGACTGTCTATTGTGCTCAGTATAAGGAATGAGCCTTTTCAGTTGTTGATGGGGACCCTGTGTACCTTCTCTTTCTATGGACTGTGCTGGGTACTCAAAATGGAGTTTACCGCATGAGCTGTTTTCTCAAAATGGCGTTCCCGCCATAAAAAAATGGGACCGCATGGGCTTGCAAAGCCAGATGCAAGCTTTCTGCAAAAGTTAGTGCAAGCTATTCGGCGCCAAACCAACACCCCGCCCATCGCTGTGACTGGCTCAGCCGGAGCCAAGTCACTCTTTGATCTGCCATGCCCCTGCCCTATATTCCACCATGGGGAGAGGGCAACACCAAGAACCAATCGGAGACCACCTTTGTCATGAGAGGAGTCAACAACACCCTGCTTTACTTCAGTTCCACAGAGCTGAGCCAGAGGAAGGAGCTTCATTGCCTTATTGCTGCTTACTACACCTACCTCAGAAAAGAAAGAAATATGTCTGCTTTAAAGTAATGTGATCGCTCTGCACAGTCTTCGGCAGCATGGACGCCACCTTATGCGTGTAAGCTGTGATCTTGTTGCCAGATACATGCACTCACCCCAACTAAGTAACTTAGTGTTATAATTGCAAGCACAATAGCTATACCAGACCCAGTGTGTGTAAACAGTGATCTAACGACCAGATTAATTAAAACACTGACTGCACGTGGGTTGTGACAAGTAATCCAGGCTGATAAGCTGCTTTATGGTGACCCTAATAGTGAGAAGGGAAACCGTATCTATATTGCTGATTAGTAATTAGCTACTGAAAATATCAATACACTTTGCAAAAAGCCTGCGGAACCAGAACTAACACTCCAACACTCGTAATGTGTGAAATGATTCACCACCCTGGGTGAGTGGTGGAAGGTATAGTAGGAACTTCTCCCTTATGCGTGTAAGCTGTGATCTTGGTTCAAGATACATGCACTCGCCACAGATGTCTGTATAGTGCCGAGAGGGTTGCAACAGTGGTTGCTGGTATATCGCAACTCTGGTTGCAACAAGGAAGACCGCGGCTAAGTAACTTAGTGGTGTAATTGCAGGCACTTACTGGTGTAATTGCAGGCACTGTAGCTAGAAAAGACCCAGTGTGTGTAAAGAGTGATCTAATTGCCTTAATCTATTTGCTCTAATCTAACAGTGTTGTTAATACATAAATGGTGGTTGAGACACGGCACCAATTAGAGTAAATGAGCTCTAATAATATCAGCTATTTAAATGACACACTTGTAGTGAACAGATCACACACCCTGATCAATAGACGGAGTATTAAGCATGTGGTCACGTGGCTACTTACACAATATATGTATTTTTTGGGGGGGGCTCTCCTTTTTTAGCCCTCTGATACTACTTAAGCACCTATATGTAACGAGGACACTCTTACATCTATAGATTATACATTTTCACCTGCTTAATACTCCGTCTATTGATCAGGGTGAGTGATCTGTTCACTACAAGTGTGTCATTTAAATAGCTGATATTATTAGAGCTCATTTACTCTAATTGGTGCCGTGTCTCAACCACCATTTATGTATTAACCACACTGTTAGATTAGAGCAATTAGATTAAAATCGTTTGTGGGGAACAATCTTTGAGGCACCACTCACACACAGTTAAAACAAATACATAGCATACAGTGACCCTATTTAATTGCCCGCATACTAGTAGCTGATCTACAGTACAGTATGTTCCTGCTACACTATTTCTCACTACCCACAGAGCATTAGTTGGTTTTCGTACAGACTGTAACCAGCCGATCCATAAGATGATCTATGTGCATTACAAAACTCCGTCAGGATGAGTGATCTGTTCACTACAAGTGTGTCATTTAAATAGCCGATATTATTATTAGAGCTCATTTACTCTAATTGGTGCCATGTCTCAACCACCATTTATATATTAACAACATTATTGGAGCCATGGATTGTGTCTCAACTAGTTCTCAGTGGTTTTCCTCAGCTACTGTATCAACTACAATACTAATTAGCAATATTGATACGGTTTCCTCTCTCACTATTAGGGTCACCGTATAGCAGCTTATCAGCCTGGATTACTTGTCACAACCCACGTGCAGTCAGTGTTTTCATTGATCTGGTAATTAGATCAGGGGTGCGCCCCCCCTGAATTTCTAGGGGTGGTGTGGCGGTTACAGAGGCCCTGCGCTCTTCCCCACAGCATTTAAATGAAATGCAGAGGGAGGCGTGACTCCCTCACCTGCTCTCTGCGGGTCTTTGGCTATGCGCTGCCATGGCAACGCACGTCAAATGACGCTGTGGGGTCACGTGACGTCACATGACCCGCAACATCATTTGACGCCGAGTCATTAAAGAAGGGGGCGTGAACGCTGCGGCTGCTAGGCAGGGTGGCGCAGCTCAATAAGTTTGTGCACCCCTGAATTAGATCACTGTTTACACACACTGGATCTGGTATAGTTATTGTGCTTGCAATTACAACACTTAGTTGCAGTCTTCCTTGTTGCAACCAGAGTTACCATATACCAGCTACTATTGTTGTAACCCTCTGGGCACTATATAGACATCTGTGGTGAGTGGATTTATCTGGCCACAAAATAATAGCTTACACGCATAAGGGAGCAGTTCCTACTACACCTTTCACCACTGTCCCAGGGCGGTGTATCATTCCACACATTACGAATGTTAGAGTGTTAGTTCGGGAACAACGGGCTCCCTGCAAAGTGCATTGATATTTCCAGTAGCTCACCTGGCATCCCGCCAACATTATTAGTGCTTAGAGGACCATTATTTTACCATCATTATCAGTCTCAGGCTACCTTCACTTGGTGGTTTACGTCTTCACCTTTTCTCATTTATACACAATCATTCCCAGAGGGGTGTATTCAGGGGTAGTGGTATTAAATATTACCATATCCCTTTCATGTATAGATCCAGATTTTCCATTGTGTTACTCCTCTTGGAATCTCCTATGCGTCATTGTATGTTATTTTAATGACCTTCATTTCATTAAACATGTTCTAATAAATATATTCCTTTAATTTACTCACTAATCACCCAGAGGGGTGTTAGAGTGCTGCGTATGGGGTTTATGTTTCTCATTTAGTTTAGTACAGCTTTAGTTTTGATAAAACTTAGACTGGTGGTGGATGTGAGTGTCTCCAGTAGATTGTTCCAGTTTTGGGGTGCACGCTAAGAGGAGAAGCATACTTTGCTGAACCTTGGGACCATGAACAGTCTTTTGGCGTCAGATCTCAGATGATAAGTCCTGCATGTGGTAGGGGTGAGGAGCTTGTTCATATACACAGGTAGCTTGCCCAGAAGGTTTTTGAAGGACTCAAGTTTTGACCAATCTAGTTCTTTGAGAATTTTGCAGTGGTGTGTAGTAGTTGCATTGGAGAACAAAATGACATATTGAATTGTACAGGGTATAAAGTTTGCTACGGTGGGTCTGGGGTGCCAAGCGATATACTATGTCCCCATAGTTGCTAATTGGCAAAAGCATCTGCTGTGCAATGCGCTTGCTGACCAGCAGACTTAGGGAGGATTTGGTCCTATAAAGTACACCTAGTTTGTCATACGTTTTGGATGTCAGGGTATCAATGTGCATCCCAAATGTTAAATGGGAGTCAAACATATGCCCAAGTATTTACAACTAGTAACAGGAGCTAGGGTGGTATTACAGTAGCATTGGTTATGATCTGGAGCTCAGTCATTGGAAGATTTTAAAATGTAGCCTTAGTCCCAAATACCATTGTCACAGTCTTGTCAGTGTTTAAAAACAGTTTGTTTTGGGAAATCCAATTTTCAAGTCTCAAAGTCAGATTAAAGTACGTGTTCAAGGTTGGAGAGGCTTGGGCTGTGTGCATATAAGATTGTGTCATCTGCATACAGTACATGTGTATTAAAGCTCCCTTACAAGCTGTAGGAAGATCACTGATGAACACTGTGAAGAGTAGCGGCCCCAGAACAGAGCCCTGCGAGACACCACAGGTGATATCCAAGGGGTTGGAGTTAGTGCCTGAGATAGACATATGTTGGGATCTACCTGATAGGTAGGGATTAAACCTTTTTTAAGGATGCTTCCCTATTCCAGAGCACTGGAGTTTGTTAAGCAAGATAATATGATCAATTGTATCAAAAGCCTTTACAAAATCTAGGAATATTGCACCAGTGAGTTGTCCCAGTTCCATTCCACACTGGGTTTCATTGCAAACTTTTAGCAGGGTAATTACCGTGGAGTGTTTGGGGTGAAAGCCAGATGGGAATTGGCTATTGAAATTTGTCTTGGTATAGTAATCGCTTAATTGGGAGTGAACACATTTTTCCCTGACCTTGGATAGTATTGGGAGAAGAGAAATTGGCCTGTAGTTTGAGACAGTGATTTTGTCCTCACTTTTGAAGATTGGGACAACTCTGCAGGCCATATCCTGAAGACCTGGAAAACTGCCAGACAGAATAGAGTTGACTAGGGAAGCAATTGGTTTGGCAATGGCTGGGGCACAAAGTCTTAGGAACATCCCCTCTGTTTCTTCCTCCCATCCTACACTTCTTCCTAATTCTCCTCCTGCCTTCCTTGACTCTTTTTCCACTGTCACAGAGGAGGATGTGTCACTGTTGATCGCCTCTTCTCCCTCTACCACTTGCCCTCTTGACCCCATTCCCTCCCATCTCCTAAAACCTCTTGCTCCTACTATAATCCCTACGCTCACACACATTTTTAACTCCTCCCTCTGCTCTGGAACCTTTCCATCCTCCTTCAAACATGCAGCAGTCATACCATTACTCAAAAACAGCACGCTTGACCCTACCTGTCTTTCTAACTATCGACCTGTCTCCCTCCTGCCTTTTGCCTCTAAACTCCTTGAACGTCTTGTATTCTCTCGTTTGCTCCATTTTCTCAACACCTATTCTCTCCTAGACCCTCTACAATCTGGCTTCCGCACTGCTCACTCCACGGAAACAGCCCTCACTAAAATAACTGACGACCTCCATGCTGCCAAAGACAGAGGTCATTACACTCTGCTCATATTACTCGACCTCTCTGCAGCATTTGACACTGTGGACCACCCTCTTCTCCTTCACATTCTCCATACTCTTGGTATTCGGAACAAAGCTCTATACTGGATCTCATACTACCTCTCCCATCGTACTTTCAGTGTCTCTTCTGCTAACACCTCCTCCTCCTCTATCGATCTCTCTGTGGGGGTACCCCAGGGTTCTGTCCCGGGACCTCTTCTCTTTTCTCTATACACACTCTCTCTAGGTGACCTAATAACATCTTTTGGGTTTAATTATCACCTCTATGCTGACGACACACAAATATACTTTTCAACACCTGACCTTACACCTGCTGTGCAAACCAAAGTTTCTGAATGTCTCTCTGCTATATCATCCTGGATGGCCCTCCGTCGCCTTAAACTCAACATGGCTAAAACAGAGCTCCTCATACTTCCTCCCAAACCTGGCCCTACTACCTCCTTCCACATTACTGTTGGAACTACCATCATTCACCCAGTAGCCCAATCACGCTGCCTAGGGGTCACACTCGACTCCTCTCTCACATTCGCCCCTCATATTCAAAACATTTCTAAAACCTGTCCCTTTTCCCTCCGCAATATAACTAAGATACGCCCTTTCCTCTGTTGCTCGACTGCTAAAACTCTGACTCAGGCCCTCATTCTCTCCCGTCTTGATTACTGTAACCTCCTGCTGTCCGGCCTTCCTGCCTCTCACCTGTCTCCCCTACAATCTATCCTAAACGCTGCTGCCAGAATCACTCTACTCTTTCCTAGATCTGTCTCAGCATCTCCCCTCATGAAATCCCTCTCCTGGCTTCCGATCAAATCCCGCATCTCACACTCCATTCTTCTCCTCACTTTTAAAGCTTTACACTCTTCTGCTCCTCCTTACATCTCTGCCCTAATTTCTCGTTATGCACCATCCAGACTCTTGCGTTCTTCTCAAGGATGTCTTCTTTTTACCCCCTTTGTATCTAAAGCCCTCTCCCGCCTTAAACCTTTTTCACTGACTGCCCCCACACCTCTGGAATGCCCTTCCCCTCATTACCTGACTTGCACCCTCTCTATCCACCTTTAAGACCCACCTTAAGACACACTTGCTTAAAGAAGCATATGAATAGCACTGTGGATATTCTGAACACAAGCTTGGCCCCCTGCAGAACTCCCTCCTACTGTCTCTGTACGTTCTCCCTACCTACCAATTAGACTGTAAGCTCCTCGGGGCAGGGACTCCTCTTCCTTAATGTTACTTTTATGTCTAAAGCACTTATTCCCATGATCTGTTATTTATATTATCTGTTATTTATTTGATTACCCCATGTATTACTACTGTGAAGCGCTATGTACATTAATGGCGCTATATAAATAAAGACATACAATACAATATAACTTAGGATTGCAGTAGGTCAGGTCCACATTGGCTGCTTAGTTTTAATTTGAGGAGCGCTTGTGTAATCTCCTCTTCAGATACTGGGACCAATTGAAAATTGGGGGCAGTGTTGGGAGAGGGTGGGGCTATAGGGATACTCTCAGAACGAGGTTTGTGGTTTGGGTAGCGTTTCGCTAATAACTTAGTAGCATACCCCACAAAGTAATCATTGAATGCATTTGCAATGTCAGTGGGATTTGTCAGAGTAATATCCTCCTTAGTGATATTACTTGGTTGTTGATGGCTAGGCTGGAATATATTGTTGATAACATATAACACAAAGGAAGGGTACCCAGCACTCAAACGAAATGATGAAAAAAAGCCGAAATGTCAAGAAGAGATTTTACTAGAATATAGCCACAAAATACCATGGCATGTAGATTCTACTGTACTCCTTCTCAGAGTACTGAAAATAGCAAAAATCAGTTTACAAATATAATTCAAACATACAAATTGTGACGAAAAAGTGGAATGGGAGAACAAACTGCAAGTGAAGGTAAGGGAAAAGACAAGGGGAAAAGGGGGAGGGAACAAGACAAAAATAAGGGGGGCAACATTTCGGGGCGAAATGCCCCTTCTGTCCTGTTCCCCAAGATAAAAATGGAGAAGATGCAGCGCACTGCCAAAAAGCAGGAGAAGATTCACAAGTAAAATTAAAATTATTTATTGAATAAATGGATCATAACTGACCCCTAGAAAAGCAACAGTACAACGCACCTACGCGTTTCGGGCAGTGTGCCTAGGGGTCAGTCATGATCCATTTATTCAATGCCTCTTCTCCATATTTGTTTGTTCACCCTGCTGGGCGGATCAGCAAGCCGTTTGGAACCCGCGATCAGGACCACACTGAAGGACCTTGGAACTATACAGTGAGTTATTCCTGTTTTCTTAAGTTTGATGTCAGCTCTATATGGGACAATCTTGTACCTATAGATGTGAGCCAGTGAGCACTAGGTGCAAGTCCCTTTTCCCTGGCAAGGGATGCTGTACTATCAGTATATTTATTATACATTGGAGTGGTCCTAGCAGAGAATCATGTATTATAGGAATACAATTAACCCTTGAAGCACCAGCTACCTATATTTCTGTTCCCCAAGATCACTGCGATCAAGGGTAATACCCTTATGTCCTATAAGGACAGTGTCTCCCAACAAATAAATTACAAAATAGCAAATAAAGCAACCTATAAGGTAATGAGATGTTCCAATAGTAGTTACCAACATGTGTAAAGCCCAACGGGGTTAATAGCTATCAGGTAGGCGAAATGCATATAAATATGACAATATGCACATATTCCGCAGGTATCTGTAGTTATTAAGATCCTTGGTAGTGCCAGTTACTTTGAAGCTTTTGCACAAGGTATCCCTGAAATGGTAGAGCACTATAAGGTCCCCTGTACTCTTATTCTGCGTAGTGGAGGATGGGTATCACAGAGTCTTAAGAATTCAAATTGGAAATAGTTGAGCGCAGAATCGGGGTCGAGAATTAAGTCGATTCTGTACCAAGGGCAGTTGGTAATAAGGTCAGCCAGAAACGGTTGTGGGTTAAAGTTTTGAAATGTTCTGGTGAGGAGAACTTCAGGCCTTGATTGGGGTGATTTAATTTTCTTTACACCATACACTATTGCATGGTCAAAGAAAATATCAGGAAGGATGCCAGAGGATTGGATTCTGCTTGGATTAGAGGAGAGAATCCAGTCTAGCAAGGAATGGTTGTGAGATTTCAGGTTTGTCCGTGTGGGTTGGGAAATGAGTTGCGTTAGTATAAGTGACTTGAGTTATATCTGGATTTTGTGGTTTTTAGGGTCGAGCCATTTTCTGTTGAAATCCCCAAGAACTAGCAGCTCACTCTTTTCATTCAGAGAGGAAATGGAGCCAAGAAACTGGGTGATATCAGTCAGGGATTGTAGAGGGGCTTTAGGGCGGCAGTAGATGCCAGCAAGCAAGATGGGCTTAGAAAAGGGGAGGCAGATT
The DNA here is from genome assembly GCF_040206685.1 of Ascaphus truei. Classification (NCBI taxonomy): domain Eukaryota; kingdom Metazoa; phylum Chordata; class Amphibia; order Anura; family Ascaphidae; genus Ascaphus; species Ascaphus truei. Next base: position 82,103,191 of record NC_134487.1, on the reverse strand, counting down.
TTTCCAACACGAATTTCAAACGAGGGTGGGCTTGGGGGGCAATTTAGCAGTGTAAATTGTAAGGTTTCTGCAATAAAAAAATAACACCCCTCCTTCTCTCTTTGACCTATCTCTCTTAGAAATGGAGAATCCCTGAATGGCGATATTTGCATCGAGGGTTTTAGGGGTTAGCCATGTTTCTGTAATATTGTGTATATGTTTTTTTCTTATATTGCTGAAATTATATCCACTTTGCATAAAACACCATATGTTATATATAAATTATATATTCAATACACAATTGACTTATTATACGTCAGATAAAAGTAAACCGCTCATCTAAACGTATGTCGTTTTTAGTGTTTATTTTTAGTGTGTTAATACAAAATAGATTAGGCTATAACCTTTTGTTTTAGGCTGCGTCCATAGGACTGCAGCCGTGCGGAGGCTGAGGGAAAGCGGGTGCTTTCCCTGGCCTTGGTCCGCGCGCCGTCCGGTGGCGTGTCAGGGGGGTGGGGGGAGGGGCGAACCGCTCACGTGACCGGCCCTGCGCTCCCGTGAGCGCGAAAATCTATCTTTTGAAAAAGACCTACTCTTCCGCACGCTTGCGGTAGCGTGCGCGAGCCCCTGCTAAAGCCGCTCTCATTGCGGCTGCAGGGGCTCACTGAGAAGCGTGAGCGCGCCTCAGCACGGATCAGCGCCTAAGCGCTGACCCTGGACGCAGCCAAACTCATCCCCATGAAAGGTCTGTTGCAATAATTTATTTGTAATGCCTGTGCATACACTCTGTGCCTGTGCTTCATGTTAAAGTCCTCCATAAAGGAAAAAGGGAAAGCACTAAACAAACAAACCATTTCAGTTCTGTTCTTTCAACAAGGGTTTTTCCCACATGAACATGAAGCAGAAACAGCTCAATCATTCTACTCTAATGTTCATGTTTAAATAGTTCTGGAAACAGTGTGTCAAACAAAAAACTGCAGTGTAAATGAGCATAATAAAAGCTCAGATTCTGGATTTAAATCCACTAATGCAGAAATAATACAGATGGAGAAGTAATTTATTCTAAAGTACATTTATTTTACAAGCAGATAAAGCTTTTTATTTAGTTTATCTAATGGCAATGTGAAATCCCTATTGGCAGACCCATATGCTAGTGCAATAGCACTCAAATTCATTTGCATATGCATTTTCAAGCTTGCAAATACAGTAGAAAAGCTACACATTTTTACTTCATTTTTGTATCTTCTAAATTACAAAATAAAATGCAAAGTGCCTTAAAAACAATTGTGTGCTACTATTACATTTCATTTGAATAAAGTAAGCCTAATTTTGAGCCTTATTTACTGTTTAACCCTCTGTGCCCAGCTCTGAGAACTCCTACTAAGCAAATGCTCATTCCTTTTTCAGAATGAGAACAATCTTGGGCCATTACTATAGGCGCTAACTACTGTATATAGGCATGTTCCTTAACTGAAACAAACAGGGACAGGACACTCTTCAAATCTATATCTATATACATCAGCCTACTTACAGGACTCACAGTGATGTTCTTTGTCAGAACTTCAAGGAACCTACTTCTAGAACATTGGATGGAGCTATATATACCCTTGTATCTGCCTATGGGGATATCACTGGTCACAAGACATGCAAGGGAGTGGCAATCCCTTCTGAACAGTCATCCTAAATCACATGATGGGGAGGGACAACACTATAGTAATCCCACCCAGTTAACCCGATAAGGCCATTAACCCCTTACATTACTGAGTAGTCCCCAGAGGGGGGCTACAACTGTAACCAACAAACATCAGAAATTCACAAATGCTTGTGTGTTGGTTAGTCATGTCTATACAGTACATCAATTTTCTGTTCGGTCATTAAAATACAACAAAAGACAGAAAATCACAATGTTACATCCAATTTGACAAAATATATAGTAATTAATATACAGTTAAATACTTCAATAATAATATTCTCAAAAACAAGGGTCATTTAGTTAAACCCTTTGGCCAAAGCATTATAAGCCTGCAAGCCAACGTCAATGCATAACCACATTTTGCAGCTCCTAACACTAACCTGTTGAAACGTCTCTTTTACCTCTGGTGGAGGGAGAATGATTGCAGTGAGTCCATCCATACAGCATAATGAAAGAACCTTCCTTCCTTTAAAAAAATGGGGAGGGGTGACCCTAAACCCTGGGAGGAGGGTCAACTAACCTCCAAACTATATACTAATTACTATATATTTTGTCAAATTGGATGTTGCATTGGGCTTTTCTGTCTTTTGTTGTATGCATTTGGTCACGCTCAGTAGCACTCCTTTTGATGTGTGTGTGTGTGTGTGTGTGTATATATATTATATTTGGGTTAGAGCTTGCTGGGCTGTGCGTTCAGTCACTAAAATCTATTATCTTGATTCTGACTATTGCAGTGTGCAATATTATTAAATCTTTACAAGTGGGTGAGCCAAAGAATCACAATGGAAGCTGTATTTGTTCTACAGGAAGTTTGGTGTCAAGTGCAAAAAAAACTATAATATATGATTAATATATAATTATATATGACAATGCCCAGGACATACTTGAAAACGAGAGGTAACTCTCAATGTATTACTTCCTGGTAAAATATTTTATAAATAAATAAATATTATTTATAGGTTGCAATACCTTTTAGGGGATTAACATTAGGACCAACATCAATGGTACTGATGAAGAAACCAACAGTATGAGGTTTCAAAGGCTCTGGTGAATTCCACGTTGAATGCATACATTCCTGTAGGTGGGAAGCTGTGAGGACCCCAACATTCCCGATGTAGGTGGGAAGCTGCATTATTTTGAGCTGCAGGGACTCCCTGGATCCCAAGGTTCATACCGCCAGGGGTTCGTTGTTTTTTAATCCACCACATGACGTGGGCAGTAGGAAGCTGTGACGGATGTTGTTGTGACTTCCTATTGGCCCATGTGATGTGGGATATTTAAACCTCCATTTTGTTTACTCTGGAGGGGAGGAACAGATGGCACCTTCCCTGGTAATTATTTTGGGAGACAAGGGTTTCGAAGCTGAAATTAATGCTGTTTAGCTCTAGAGACCCCCTGCTTTCCACACTGCCTTGTTAAAAATAGAGGGGGGAGGGGGGATAAACATTTCTGCAGGGGGAACAGCTCCTTTAATCTGTAAAGTCTGTTGGTCTCCTAAAAAGTATCACAACCTATAATGACTCTGCATTTCTCCAGGACCAATGGGACTGACATTTGAACCTATATATGACAATGGAGTATGATAGAATAAACATTTTTCACAAACATTAGGTAAATATTTTAGAAGATTCATGGACTTCCTCAATACAGTTAATAGGGCATTACACCCACAGAGTTGTATCTTCAAAATCAATACTTTAATTGGCATTTTTCAAAAGCCACGCATAGGCTCAAATACCTGAACTTCCCCTTTACACTGACAAAAACAGGATCTTTACTTTTTACATTCATAAGTAATTATTCCTTGCAAAAAATGTCTTCAACTAAAACTCATTACCAAAAAAAAATCTGTGTCTGAGACACTTAAAGTCAGCATTCGGGAATAGCATTTTCACAGTAGTTTGACTATAGAAGGGCTAAGTTGTCATTGTTTTAATACACGCCTGTGTTCACTGCAGAGCTAACAATGAACATGTGCACCTGACGAAAGTCATAAAATATTAAACTTGGCCATAAATGAGGGGGTTATGGGTGTGGTGCTGGACTTGTGGAACCACAAAACAGAGAGATCCAACAGCACCACAATGCAGGCTCATAAATTGGTAGGCAAATCAAAAAGACTTTTATAAAATAGTCAAGAAAAAGCAGAAATAACAGGTGTAGCCCTGTGTAGTTTTGGGGTTACATGTCTTTCTCCTCCTGTGCAATAATCCCTGTTAAGGGCAGGTCTGCCAGGAGTAATCATGGGGTTTGCCCTCACACTCCTGTGCTGTGTAATATCTAGTGAAGGAAGTGACATCAGGCTCTGTGTCCACTTACAGTGACATAGGGGTGGTGCCTACTGAATCTATATAATATGCAGCACATCCTGTATTTAGTTAGTTGTCTCACCCTACCTGAGTGAGACTGGTCTGACCCAGCAAACTGTCAAGGCTTTGGCAGCTTTTGTGGCCCTCCCTTAGGGGAGAGGTGTGGGCAGACTATTCCTCTTACTCAATCATGGAGTAAGTGAAGAGCAAGGACAGCTTCTAGGGCCCTGACTAGGAGTGGTGTCCAGGGACATCCTTTGGGTTGGCAACCTGAGATGAGCGGCTAGAAGACCGGCCCCTATGATGGGCGGCTGTCCATGTATGGTGACAATAAAGGATGCCAAAGAAAGAGATCGCTTCTGTCCTGATTGTGGAGTCACTTGGGAAGAAGGTGCACATAAAGGTTCTCTTTCAGAGACTCCTCCCTACTACGATGGGGATCTTGAAGAAATGGATGCGCTGTACCATGAGTGAGTATAACTCAGCACTACCTCATGTAGCCCTTTTTCTGACGCTCTAAAGAGACTACGGGTACTGCACACACCTGTGGCTCCAGGAGATCTGAGCCTCCGCTAGCTGGGAGCCTGGGGTAACACTTTATACTAACGGCAGCACCTCCACTTACCCAGGAACCCCATCATGTAAGATTCCCCCGGGCAAGAAACATAACAACACATATGCTTTGAACTGTTTTACTGTAACGCCATAATAACCTTTGATAACTAACCGTGGTAATAACACATATCACACCATAACTTGTACTCATAACGCTAGTGGCTTGGCCAATCTCCTATCTCTGTCCCGTCACCGCATGACCCACCCCGTGTCCATATACTAAATAGTTATATAGGCTCAGCCCTTTGGCCACTCCACTAGTGTCCCCAAATAGTGTTTCCTAAGGCGGGATCAGCGCCTGTTGACCGGTGTTGGTGCACTTGTGGTAAATACCTTCGGGTCACTTCGGTGACCGGTAACAGCTTCAAAAAAGCATCCGTCGATCCAACGCTTTGCTTTCTGATGTCACGATGCTCAGCAACCTGGTCCCAGATGACTGCAGCAACCGCAACTCTGTACTTTGTCCCTAACTGTTACTCAGTAAGAGGATAACGCTACCACTATAGGGCGTCCCTGCAGCAACTCACTCTACGGTGGCTCAGGGATAATCTTAGGGCCTGCGGGGAAGATCTGTCCTATGCAGACGGGTCACGGACCCCCTGCACCCACACTACCTCTTCCTTCGCCCTCCGGTTCCCCTCTCCTAGCGTGGTCTCTCCCCCACGCTTCTCTTTCCTCCTCCCCCGATTCCAGCCCTCTGATTGGCTTCTGGGCATCAGGTGACTGCGCTAGAGCTCATGGGAGTTGTGGTACACCAACAGAGCCTTTCCCTTATTGGCCCGTCGTTCTCGCGCTTGCATTGAGCATGCGCGACCTCTCTGCTCTGCCAGTGCCCTCTGAATGTTGCGCAATAAACATGGCAGCGCCCTATACTGCCGGGCCGCCGCGGAACCTTACACCACTCTCTCCGAGCACGCACTGCAACAGCATAAGGTACCTAACACACCCCTACTTTCATAAGCCAGTCCTGATGTTATCCCCCATACCATCGCGGGAGACTCAGGGATTCTGTAAGCCAGCAGGTGCACCACATTACACTTCATGTAACAAGGGTCAGTGTCCATATACTGCACCGACACACTTTATTCGAGCAAATACCCAGTATGTACCTGGCAGATACCTGGAATGCGCCGCTCCTCACCTCTGACAAGCCCCGTTGTGTTTGCCTTCCCAGCCTGGGTTCATGCCTGGCTGACGGGCGGCTGATCTGTTAAATGATAATGATTAGGATTTAATAGGCTGCAATGCTTCGCGTGTCTACCAGATGGCATAAATTCATGAATTGTAATGCAGTATATATATATATATACTGTGCAGTATTGCAGCCAGCGGGAATAAAATGCTTCAATCCCTGCCTGGAAAATAACGCAATGCACTCGGGCAGAAAACAGTCACAAACCTCAATACACCCGGGTATACCCGAATTCGTGGGACTAGCCGAGCTCGAATAAAGTGTGTCGCCAGTGTAGGTGGGGCAATATGACATGGGCCTGGGCAAACACCGTTAAACAGCATAACCAGAAATGCGTATATTGTGCCACACCACCATTTGAGCATATACCATATAATGTAGTGTTTAGTGTTAGAAAATATATGTAGAGAAACATTTGCAGCCACCAAGAGGAGGGCAACATATCTATCCATTTTAAACCCTTTGTCAAGCCAAGACCATTTGGTATATTACCAGTTATAGCCCATCCTAGAGAAGTAGAGAATTCCGTAGTGGCTTCAGAGTGCCTGCAACACAGCACATGGGGAACTGCAATGGGTGCTTATTAGCCACACTGGGATAATAAAAAGGCAGGGAGAACAGCACAGGCTGTCTAAGCCTGGAGAGAGACACTGGTTATAGCTCTAGAACAGCGGTGTGCGCAAACTGGGGGGCGCAAGATTAACTGCGGGGGACGCAGGGTTTACAGAGGCCCCGCACGCTTCCCGAAGGCACTTAAATTAAGTGAAAGAGGCGAAGGCCTCTGTAAACCTTACTTACCATGGTTCACCCGCCATCTGGAGACACGTCGCCATGGCAATACGGCATCATGGGTCATGTGACGTCGCATTGCTATGGCACCGTGACTTCATGACGCCCAGACGCCGGGAACCACAGTAAGGAGGTGGAGGGAGGGGGGCGCGCGGAGAGCAGGACAGCCGGCAGGGGGGTGCAGGGGAGAAAGATTGTGCTCCCCTGCTCTAGAGTGGACAGAAAACCCCTTGCAAAGTACTAAGGTGGGGACCTACAAGGAAGTAGCAGCCACTGCATTATTTTATTTAAGGTTTTTGGTTTCTGTAAACATCTGTATGCTGCAATAAAGGCTGCTCTGATTACAGCTGCTACTTTTAAGCCTCTGCCTGCGTTAGTGTCTGCATCTGAAAGATAGCCCTGAACCCACACATTTCCACTTACCCTAACTGCAATTTGACAATTTAGGAACAAGATTGTTGTGAAAGTTGTAAAAATATTTGGCACGTTTTGCACACATTTGCATGGAAAAAAATAAGTTGTATACATTTTTTGGCTTTCCAAATTGATAAATAGCTTTTGCCCAAATGTTGCACGTTTTTTCCCATTTAGGGGTTAATTATATATTCTCCGGCAAGGCCATTTTCATCCGAAAACCTCATTGACTTCAATAGGGATTTTCAGCCTTAAACAGCCTGAACGGCTGCTTTGGACAATATAGAATAAGGCGCTTGGAAATAATCACAGAAACTTCCACAGAGCAAACTGGGTTAGGTCATGTCAAGTAGAAACTCAGAGACTCTGTTTCATATGCTGTACTTGTTTTTAAAAAGGTTGATTACTAGTATAGTGACTAATCTTGTCTATATTAGAAAGACATAAACCGTACAGTATGACTTTGAGCTTCACAGATAGTGCCATATAAACCGTTAACAGCAAGGGGCTATCTGTTCTGCTGACTTCAGCACTTCAAGTTCATAATTTCATTATAAACAACAGAAGTATCAAATAAATGAGGCACATAAGTACTGTATTGGTAGCAAGGTCACAACAGGATGAGACCTGCAATATTTGTTGACTTCATGTAGATAATAGAATCTTTGTTACAATGGTTAAGATCTATTTTTACTATCATAAGCTCATGTATTTCCAAAATGTGTTACATTTTCCCTTTTTGATCATTTATGCTTCATAGTATTGTACATTATTTTTGCAGGGCAATAAAATGCAACGTGTTGAGTTTCCGGAGTGCTTAACCTTGAATTGTCCGCAGTCCCAACAAATCTCCTTGAAGCACAGCTGTTGCAAAGTTTGCAAAGGTAAGAAAATTCAAAGCAAATGTAACCTATGAATGTGGTTTCCTGGTGACTATTGATTATTCTAGTACAAAACAGGAAATAATGTATTGTGTGCCAACAATCCTAGTCCATGAAAGAAAAATAACCTCTTTCGTCCAGCTGATTAATCATTAGGGTCATTCTTTTTTTCTTGCTGAAGTGGCAAAGGAGTTTACTGGGAAATGTTGGAGACTTCCATGAATGTGGCCAGGAGGTCACAAGTAACGAACGTCTCCTGCTTTATCTCTGATTTTGTATTTCAATAGGTACTGTATTTACAGTACGTGTCCTGCTATAGCTTTAAAAAGCCCCAGCCTCAAGCTCTTCTCTTGTAAGGCTATCCTTGCTTTCTCACTGCCACGCTCTCCAACATTCGAAGACTGAGCCACCTGTGCCGAAGCTGGGATATCCTTAAAACCTAACCTGTTGGGGGTGTTGAGGACTGGAGTTAAGCCCCTCTAATCTACATGATGGTACGACCACTATATCTACTGATTATTCTAGATTCTCGGTATACAGTATACCCCACCCTTTCAGGCTTCTAAACTCACCAATATTGTTGTAATCTCAACTGGCTATATTAAATGTATATTTTGAGAGGGGTGGGGTTCTAATCTGGTTATGCCTATATTTGTTGGAGCTTCTCTCCAATCACTAGGCCAACATATTAATTCCTACAAAAAGGCTTCACAGATTCACTTATTAACCCTTTTCCTACAAAGACCTAAACTAGATCTGTTAAATCTATTCCCAGAGTTACACTATAAGGTTAATTTGTCAGTGTCTCCCTGCTGCAAAACATTTGCAATAGATTATCACCAGATTTACTAAAGGAAAATAAAATCACAGGGAAAATGTTTTTCTTTTTGCATGAGAAATGTTTTGCTATTTCCTTACACCAGTGTAGCAGCCATTTTGCATTAGGGACATTTTGAAAATGACCACCCTTGTATTGCTTTAAAGCTGTCTTGCTCTCTCTCTTTGTGGTACGTGTGCCTGGGGAATATATATTAACCATTTTCAATTATCTTTAGACAAATACTTATGAATCCATTTTATTTTAAAGAATTAGATTTCAGAAGGTGGATGTCTTACAAACTATAATATATCTTATGGGAGGTTTTAAAACATCATGTTATTTACAGAATTGTGTACATGATTCTACAAGGCATCCTTTTGTGAGCTAATTGGATTCATTTTCGGTTCTTGATACCTTTTAAGGGGCAATCATTAGGGTTCTTCAATGACAACAATGAAATGTGAACAGAGCAAACGCAACAATTAAGTATTCAGTAGGCATGATGTACTGTACATCTGGCACATGAGTGCCTACGAGACCCTTGTTTTCTCCTGTAATACTACACAATATATATGTTCTATCTCTATCGCGGGAGACCAGGCAATTACACCTTTAAACCAGAATCATTCATTGAGCAAAACAAATTGTAATTTATTCCATTGAAACAGACGTACACAAAGTGGATTACAATGATACAGAGGGAAACACACTTACTGGGAGATCTGGGCTAAAAAAAACCTAACCATTCCTAACTCAGATAGTCCTTAAAAGAAAATCATTGGTTGAGCGGGATGTACCCGCAAAAGTCCTGGAACTCGACTCAGCATGCGTTACCAGACGCCACCACTATATCTGCTCCGGAGATGCCAAAATCCATTGACCGGGAGATAGTACCAAACCTCCTGGTACTCTTTTTGGCTTGCAGCTCCAGCCACGACCGCTACGTTCTATTCTGAAAACTTGGCCCCGAAAAGTGGGACTTACAAAATTTCTCGCCTTGAAATGTCTGAAGCCGGCAAGCGTCTATTTCTCTCAGAGCATCTTTTGTTCAATTAAAATCTGCCGCTGCTGTCTTGGTGGTTAGAATCTCTTGACCTGATTGGCTGCTAGGTTTCATATAGGATTTTCAGTCCCATTCACAAACCGCTACAGCCAATCAGCGTATGGGAATTTTCCTACCAGCCTATCACATATTTGCCGGTACTGTGAAGCCGGGCGGGCACTGATTTATAATTCTGCTAAGGGGCATGCGCCCACCTGGCACCTGTGCAACTTAGCATATTGAACCCCCCGTTGTGCCAGGCTCCTCAGAGTCTGGGGCTGGGCAAATAGTTGCCGGATAGCCATTATTCATGTTAGGACGTGGGTACTTGAGTGTAACTCCGGTACTCCACCCACCCTAACACCTTGGCATCTCTGAGACTTTCATGTCCGGGACTAGACCAGACACAGTGGCACCAAGCCTGGTGACCATCTGGTCTCTCGGAACCATGGACTTGGAAATTCCCCAGTTCATATACAGGGCATACACATATACTCTGTTATACACCATGTTAATAAAAACCATACAAAATTCTCCTAAGTCCCTTATCCCCTAGGATCTACTGAAAAGATGCACATGTTCATTTTCAGAGCTCCTAGACCTTCCTATAAGAAGTTTTCATAAAAGTTGCTTCAAATAACGCTTAGGTTCATTTTCAGGGTTGCTTCAATTGTACCGAAGCTGGACTTAGAAATAATTTTACTTGCACAACCTTATACACAGTTGGAGATACCCGAACTCCGATACCGGGTTCGGGGGTTTGGGCATATACCGTGGGGGACTCCCCCTAAACCAGGGACTCCTGACTATAACCAAATATAGATAGACAAATCCCTATGCCCATCTATACCTCTCTGGTCTGTGCTGAAACAGGGACTCCTGGCAGTGAGCTGCAAGAACTTTTCAGGGTAGGAATTTGACTGGAGCATTGTGCTTCAATGTATCCGAGAATCTTACCCGAGTCCTGGGTACATCTTTGGGGTGTCCTGTAACTTGGGAATTCCGCTACATAGACACAATCTGTAAATACTTTTTCCGTCAAACCCACCCTGAAACTCATAGCCTAGCAATTCCAGCTTGCTGGCACTCCTGGAAAGGCAAAAACACAATAATTCTTTATTGTAGCATATTTTCACACAATGCATAGTAGTGCATACACGACAGCCAGGTCGAAGAGCTGACACTCTAGGACCCCATCACGTGACTCAGGGGCAATCCAGCCCCAAAAGGCTTTACCTTTATTAGTGAGCCTGGTTAACCCATCACTGTCACAATCTCCCTTACTCCTTTGTTTCTTTATGGCCCCCCTCTACTGGAGAGGCTTATCTACTAAGAACCGTAAGCAGATATTACAACCTGCAACAAATCTACATTTCTCCAGGACCAATATGGCTCCAAGACATTTTGAAATACATGATTGTAAATACTGTAATTAAATTTTTATCTTGTGAGGTGTTTCCCTGACAAAAACAAATTGCTGGCAGTAACTTTTTTGCGTACGAGTAAATGAAAAATAGTGATGTCTTTGGAAGCACCTGATATTTGGAATAGATATTCCTTCCACCAAATATGTCCAATGACATTTGCTACTTTTGGTTCACTGGTAGGGCTTCTATGCAGGTACTGTGTAACAACCAGCAAATAGTGAAAATATTGAAAAGCCTTTGAATGGAGGCATGCAGCTTTACAACTGTGTTTAAATATGCGATTACATTCTTTCGTATTGTAGCATGCTGTCCCTGCTTTTTCAACTTGGGAATATTGGCAATTGGATTGACTATTGCAATAAATTTGCCATCTGTGCACAGTTTATTGCAAACCAAATATGTTTTAGTGTTTTCCACCACTGTGTAGGAGGTTTGAAATGCTAGTAAAAGAAAAACAAGGTCTTGGTTCAGATACATCAATAAATAGCACTATTGCCTTTAATCTATTTCTAATTAATACAATAAACTTGTTTATTTAATATTTAACTGAAGAGTGTGAATCAGTGAGTTTTTAATCAAAACAGCATATCAACTAGAGATGTACGAATGTCTTTAAGAATGCTTCACAAAATTGTTTGCATATTTTCTGTAAATGTTGTATTTTTGTACATATTATTTGATTCTTTGTGTTCTGATAATGAGCTGTAGAGGTATGGCCTAGCTGGACTTTTAAGCATTGCCAATACTTTTAGATTGGTATGCTACCATTAAGGGCAGACAGTCTTTCACACAGGCAGACCTGCTCAAGTCCCTTCTAAAGAGTCTGTTAGCAAATCAGAAACTGACATGTCAGCGTAACCCTCCCTAGAGCATCACTGAAATTGGCTTGAATAGGGAGTAGAGGAGTCTTGAGGAATGCATCGTGGAGTGATAAGCTCTGGCTGTTGAACCACAGTACATCCTATTGAGGCCCTGGTCTTAACCAGTGAAGGGTATTACTGGCAGTACAGTACTCATAGTCCCCTGCTGTAGCACAAGAAATTGTTTATTTAGAGTTTGGGACAAATCCCAACTACAGTAGGTTTGTCACCCAAAGCAATCTCAGTTAGAGTAAATCCAGAAATGGAGGAACTGCATGTCCTGGAGACCCTACTGTGGCCTCAGGACATTAATCATTAATGACTGACTTCTGGAGATACTATCTTGAGGTGCGAGTAACTACAGTATATTGAGCAGTGCATATTCGCCTTACTTCGTTAGTTAGGGATTTGATTGAGCAACCCAGTGAAGATTTTGAATTAAGAGACTGGAACAGTCAATAGATTACTACACTTGTATGTCCTGTGGACTGTGTCCACAAGAAGAAGTTTGTGTGTCCGTGGATCAGGCATCTTTAGAGGGTCACAAAGCATAAAGGATATAATGCTGCACACCATTAGAGAAACAAATATACTTGCAGTTACCGGTGCAACTGGTGCAGGGGGTACCTGTCTGAAAAAACTCCAAAAACTATATGAAAAATAGATGTTCCAGGGCACTACGGATTTGTCAAAAAAGAAAAATTTATTCAATCATTAAACACAACGTTTCAACCAACTGTGTGGTCTTTCTCAAGTGAAGATAGAAAACCCATAATCGCAAAGTGTCCACTATAAGTAGTCCCAAACACAGGTGAAATTACTTAAAATCTTGGCCGTTCTCCAACGTTTGCCTCCCTCACTCTCTTCCGGATTCCGGCATGTGCGCTCGCACATCAGGCTCCCTGCTCCGTTCCGGATGATGTCATCACGTTGCGTCCTCGGTCCTGGATCCTGATTGGCCCGTCCTCCTCGTGATACCTGTTGTGCTGGTCAATAAATCTGGATCTTTTATTTACTTTTCTGTTTATTAGGATCTCCATAAGTATAGTAGTTGCTGCTAATACTGTTTAAGTAGTTTCTTTGTGTACAGCACCTTCAGTTGGCACCCTTGCCATAGGAGTACATGGGATGGGGCATTATTACTGCCATCTGGTGAGAAGGGCTGGTCAGCATCAGCAATAGAGATCTTGGGGGCCTACTACACTACTGAAGGGAAGATGAATAAAAGGAGCTATGGCATAACATAAAGAAAGTGAAGGCACTGCTTGGATGCTGTAATCCTGTTTACTAGACCAAGTGTAAAGAAATAAATATTCAGATGGTCGAGACAGATCAAGTTATCAAATTACCTTCACCATCCAGAAGATATTCTGCAAAAGTGTATAAGAGGCTAACGGGTATTGATGTGGCAGGAGAAGCAGCAACCAGACTTAAGCAAATTGTCCATTGAAACTACACAAAATGAAGTCATAATCCTGAAACTGAATGACTGACTGAAGGGATCAACCTCCAACCTGTTTCCAACTTCTTAGGGGGGGTCAAGAAGAAGAAATGAGCCATTGATGAACAAAATCAGTCTGTGGCAGGTTCAGCTATTGGCCCTGCTGAACCTTCAGATGGCTCTGAAGAAATGTGTGAATAACCTTAATGGGTAGCTTATCAACCTTACTGATGAAGTTAACTGGAGGCCAGACCACAGTTCAACCTCCAGTGACCCTTCAAGCTAATCTTGAACAGAGTAACAATACCTTCTGCCCAAGGAGAAAATAACAAATTGCCCAAGGAGAAGACGCAGTTCAGGAAGTATGCCTCAGACCTGTAGGTTTTGCTTCAGATGTAGACAAGACAACCATATGGCATTTGACTGTGATCCTCAGAAAACAGATAAAGTAGCGCAGAAGAGCATCATTTTGTGAAGCCCAACAGAAATTGTTCCAATATAATTTCTCTTAAGTCATGTTCCAAGCAAGTGACTACTGATGTTTTACATAAAGCTTTGATGGGTCCGACATTGTTTGCTCCTGTTACTATTGAAGGTATACAATGTAAAGCCCAATTGGATTGCAATTAGAGTTACCATAACTTACACTTTTATCAGAGACAATTGTCAAGTTTGGAGATACAACCTGTGAAGTAGGTAATTTGGTTAAATCCTTTGGACAAAACATTTCTAGCCTGAAACTACGTCAAGGAAAAACATTTTTAACAGGTCCTACACTAAACTACCTGTAAATATTCTCTTAATTACTCTCCTGAACACATAAATCCCTCAATATACAGTACTGGTCATTCACAAGTGTATACCTACTAATTAAAAGTGGGATGGGTGAGCTTAAAACTAAGGAAGTGGGGTCACAGACCTCTCAACAATTGTTTCCAATTTATATATAAAAACACACACAGTCCTAGCAAGCTCAAAACCCAAACCCAAACATACTACACTACACATATATTTGTATCAATTAGAGTGCTACTGGGTTAGTGTAGTGACCTAATGAATACAACAAACAACAAAAAAGACCCAATGCTACGATCAAATATTGAGTTTATTAAAATAAGTGAAACCATGTGGTAGTCACAATTCTGATAAACTATTGTGATGTACCATTCACCTTGCTTTAAATAATCCACTATTATTTTAGCATATAGATTATCCTGGTTAATAAATCGGGATCTTTTAGTTACGTTTGTATGGTTTATTAAGGTCTCCATAAGTATAATTGTTTCTGCTAATAATGATATTTAAAGCAGCAATTCAGCTGCCAATTTTTTTTTAACCCCGATTATTCAGAATGAGAACTGGGGGCTACCCAGAACTGAAAATAGCGCAAGTCAGGTTGAGGGAGCCCCGGTATACATAATCAGTGAAGGTTTAAATCTTACTCCGGGGAAAACAAAATGACAGCCAAAAATCAGGCCAATAGGAAGCCACAATATCATTGAATGTGTCCTCCAATTGGACAACCATTTAAGTCCCCTTTAAAAATCAAGAAGAAATTGCAATAACTTCGCCGGTAAGAATTTTGGGAACTGGGCGTCCTGGAGCTAAAAATTACTCTGATCAACTCAGGAGCAGTCACCGATTCCAACTCTGTAAAAAATGGGTTAGTTAGGGGGATTGCTATTTTTAGTAGTCTCCTCTCTATAGCATCCTTGGTACTCTTGCCATAGAAGGAGAAGGGGATATAGGGTGGAAGCACTGTTGTCACCATCTGGTGTAAAGGGCTTTTAAAGTGTCACTGTCAGCATCAGGAATAAAATACTTGGGTCCTGCTACCTTCTTTGGGATTGTACAGTGTTACGTTGTTACATGAGTATGGAAAAAATAACGAGATCTGAATTGCAGGTTCCAGTCCATAGCCTATTTGCTGCCTTATTCAGGAAGCCCTCCCCTTCCCAACAGCGCTTAATATAGTCACCCTAAGTACAAAGAGGACAGTCCAGAAATGATCACAAATAATAAGATTAAACATAAGGAAAGTCATTAGTGAAGGAAATGGCACCTATATAAAGTTGTGTGAGTTGCAGCATGGCCCAAATAATTTTTAGCCTCTGGGAATCTGTTAAAAAAAGTGTCAAAAATAATAATTTTGCCAAGCGCTATAAATCGCAGAGGCAGAACAATCATGTGCATGCAGTTGAACACAACCTGTAGATGTGCTGGAAACAGGTGCAACTCATGAGAGCGACTGGATACTACCAATGGCAGTGTCTCCAACACTCTTTCCTTTGAAACCGGACACCAGAGCTCATTTTAACATTCTACCTGGAAAATAATATCGGACATTGAAAACAAAGCCAAAACAGACCAACAAAAATAAAGTAACAAAACATTTTGGAACTGATATAACACTGATATATTGTGAGCAGTACTCATTAAAATACCACATGCAACCTTCTGTTTGTTGTGGTATCTAAGTATGTCACACCGATTTAATTCAACACAAAAACCTAAACCTCATTATTAGATACTAATTTTGGAATTCCAGCATTTGTTTCAAGGGCTTGGATGCTAGCCAAGTGAGGATACAATTCAGATAACCAGGCAAATCCTGCCAGTCATAAATCCATGTCTAAAATGGCCATTTGCTCTATGTGATCTGAAGGCAGAGTTAACAAGGATAAAAGCATTACAAGTGATGCAATAAATTGAGGAGCTGGTGGACTGGGTGAGCTCTATAGCTTCAGTGGGAAAAAGCAATGGCTGATTACGCATATGTCTAGATCCTAGAGATCTCAATAAAGCTAAGAAATAAAGAGAACACATCAAACTGCCAACCATAAGAAATATTATGGCTCAGTTTCCAAGTGCACAGCAAGTTGATGCTTCCCTAACGCTAAGCAAATGGATTGACAGAAAGCTCAGTCAAGACGGTAAAGGGCCTTATGAAAAAAGCTCATGAATTGCGGAGGGATGTATAGAGATTTATTGTTTTACCAAAGCATAACACTGGACAATGTTTTTTCTCCAGCCCAACTGTCAATGGGGAGAAGGATAAGGGCAAATTTACTAATCATTGACAACTTGCTGACATCTCAAGATAATGAGCAAATAAAATAGATAAAAGAACAGCAGAAGAGGGAACAAAAATATACCTTTGACAGAACAGCACGCAATCTTGTACAGCTTAAGCCAGGATATTGAGTTGGTCTGTGGAATCACTTCTCGAATACCTGGAATCAAAGAGGTACCATAAAGCAAGTGCAATATTATCCTATATAGTCCACACAGAACAGGGGGACACAGTTTGGAGAAATCAAAGGGACCCAAGAATAACACATGAGAGTCCAGACATACTGACAGCCAATAATGACCCTTCCATTATAAATTACTCAAAACAAATAAAGGAGCAAAAAGGCAAGCAACAAGATGACCACTCTGACTCAGGTGAAGAGCTAACATTAAGAATATCAGGGAGGGACATCAAACACCTTGAAAGACTTATTGAATAGAAGACGAGGGAGATAAAAAATGAAAGAAGAAACAGAAATCAAGACTTTGGAGTCAAATACAGTTGTATATGAGCTGCAGAATAGTTTGCTTTTATATTTATGGATAGACATTGGTTTTGGGTTTATGGTTTTCTTGGAAAGGAAGATGTTGTATAAGATAGTATAATTTATGGGAGGTCCCCTACTGTATATTGAATAGTGTAATTAATAAGGGAATTGAGAGAGCATCCCTAGCAGTGATGCAAGGGGCGTGGTCATGTGATTGAACCAGAAAGAAGCTGTACGCCACAATATCGTGGTTGCTTGTTATTAAAACGTTTGGCATTCAAAATGCTTCACTACTTTATAAACCCACATAGTTCATTACACTGCCTTCCTTGAACATTCCTGTCCTATAGAAAATACTTATTTTCTTTAAAAGAAATCTCATGTACAACTAGCATTGATCTATCAAATTACATTTGTACCCATAAAACAATCTTGTTTTGTGCAGAATCAATATAGCTCTACAAATGTAAAGTACAAAAGTATTCATGTCATATATATATCTGCAAGTTTCAAATAAACTCATATACAGGCATACCCCGGTTTAAGGACACTCACTTTAAGTACACTCACGAGTAAGTACATATCGCCCAATAGGCAAATGTACACTTTTACTATTAATATTGTAGTGTTTGAGATTTAAAAAAAAAGAGAAAAGAAAAGAAACTGTGTTATGATACAATGCCTTTACCTGGCAGCTGTTTGCCTTGTCAGCTATTTTAACCCTTATGCTGACTCTTCTGGCATCAAAAGGGTTAACCTGGAATATAGAATATTTGGAATATTGTGGTGCAATTGTGTCCTTTATATTGTTTACAGTACACATGAGAAGGATAACTATGCACCTTAAAAGGGTAGTCCTACCAGGACAAAGGTGAAATAATGCCAGTGACAGTTCATAGGTTAAATGTAATTGATTTACCCCTTTTAGAAATATTTTTAAATGACAATTCCATGATATACAAATGATTGAGAGTTTCTATAATCTTTAGTGTATTTTAAGATGAGACTATTTGCTAATCCTCAACAAAGCCCAAGGTAAATGTTAGCTTTATACTGTCTTTTGCTTGCAAAGTCATTATGAAGCCATCATTAGTCATATAGATGCACATACTGTAATGCGGATATGCTTGCATTCAGTATTACCAACAAAAACTTATTCATATTACATTTTTCACAGTATACAAATAAATTGGACGTCTACTGTACATTAAAAGTGATTGAATTTAAGAACGCCAATTACACTTATAAGTGGTTTACATTTTGTTGACCAACGGCATTGAAATGACCTTTTAACCACTTTAAACACAACAAGGAGGGTTTCTGAATGTGAGATGAAGTTCTGTGAACAATTCATTCCAAAAATGTTTCATATACAGTAGTAACTGCAACTTCCATTAACCAACATTTCTATCTCTAAATATAATTGTTTATACACAATTTCAATATACTGTGAAGACACTTCGCAGTGCTAGAGAAGAGATCCGCTCCAATCAAAAGACAAAGCAATAGGGTCCATCTCCTGCAGCTCCTGTAAAAACCGCATACTGTAGGTAATAAATACAAGACAGAGAAAAATGCACATTTTCTCATCTACAAGGTGCTGCTTTTCTCCTTTCAGTCTTCCTCTAGCTAGGACATCAAAATCTACTTGTCTTCTCCTGAACCCTCTCCTTCTCTCCAGACTTATATTACTACTTGTCTACCTGATATTTCTTCTTGGATGTCCCATTGTTATGTCAAACGCAACATATCAAACAAGACAAAATGAATAATTTTAATTCCCTTTAATTTTAACCCTATTCTTAATGTCTCTCTAACAATAGATAACTCAACTATCCTCTCTGTACTACAAGCCAGATACTACAAGTCTAGGTGTCATACTTGACTCCTCACTCTCTTTTATACCCATATCCTGTACCTCACCAAATTCTACTGCTTCCATTTCTGAAGCTTTGTTAAAATGGGCTCTTTCCTCACTACCAAATACATCAAAATTCAAATTCATGCACTTGTAATATTCTAACTGGAATATTAACCTGGTCCTAGTTGGTCTCCCCATCCTGTCCATGGCAAATACTGCTGCCAGGCTCATCTATCTCACCTACCATTCTACATATGCTGCTTCACTGTACAAACCCTACACTGGCTCCACATACCCAAGAGAATCAAAGTTCAAGGTACTGGTTCTCCCCAACAAAGTTCTCCATCATAGAGCCCCTCTCTACATTTTCAATCTAACTCCAAATACTCTGCAATATGTAGTCAGCACTTGGGTCATGACCTACTGTATGTCTCACTTCCTCATTACTTCCTCTCACTTCCACCTCTAAGACTTCTCTGGGGTTGCACCCCAACTCTGGAACTCCATACCCCGCACCATCAGACTCTTCCACCACAATTAATTCTATCAAATGTTCTTTCAAAACACACCTCTTTAGAAAGACCTACCAGGCACACTCCTGGCAAGTCTGTGGTTAAAATACCATGCTGAATGGTCTTTTATTACCACCTATCCTTGTGTCAATACTCTCCCTTCCCTTTAAGATTGTAAGCTTCTCGGAGCAGGGAGCTTATTGCCTATTCTTTCATTATGCTTGAAGTTCTATATATACACAATGTTTTGTTCTTGTCCTTACCTCCACATTGTACTGCACTACTAAATATGTTTGCTGTATGTAAGTAAAAGATAATAATAATAAAATTAATATAAGCTGATGATCTTTTAATGGAGTTGGCCACCCACCATTCACTAATAAATAACCCCATGAATCCCTTAATGCTTCTTTTCATCCTCCCGTAAGGTACAATCCATCATGTGGCCTCTTGTGGAATCATTGTAAAAATACATTTATTGCTATGGTTACTAGTTACAGTCAATAGCCATAAGACTGTGCAAAGACAATGCATTTTTTCCTTCTTGTTACTCCTGCGATTTGATAGCACATAAAAGGACTTACAATCTAACAAACAATGAAAAAATGGAATACAGTGCCAATAGTGCTGAAAAAACAGGATAGGCCTTATAAATTAAGGACCTGGGTCAAATAAAGATTTATTTTTTTCAGGGTTTTCTGAATGATACAAGTGCAAAATTCTGAAAAATGTTATACTAACCAATTTGTATAAAGTACTGTAACTGCCACTTCCATTATCCCACATTTCCCCCATCTGAAATTTGTTTATAATATATTTTATACTCAATTCAATATGATGCGAAGACACTTCCCATTGCTAGAAAAGAGATCGGCTCCATTTAAGGGAATGGGACTGAAATCTTCTCCAGCACCGGGAAGTAGCTTTACAGCATATTAAATAGGGGCCTAAGTGTCTCTAATATATTCAATATCATTTCATTTTCTAATACATGTTAAATGTTTAATTGATCATCTACTTCTAAAACAAAACCCCATTAATCATGCTACAAGATCACACTTATTATGCGAGACTGGTTCCGTAAAGGAAATAGTCAAAATGTTCCCCTGAATGTCTTCCCTGCATACTATAAAATAATGTTTTTCCTAGACTCGACCACTGAACTGCAGGGCAAATAGCTCTTAATGAAATAAAGTTATTAATTGTGAGTGAATAGATTGGCTCTCTCACACAACTTGTGTCTTCATTTAGGACATGACTTCTGTTCAGAAGGACATAGCTGCATGGAATATTCGGTCTGCAGAAACCTGGGTGATAAAGCTCTTTGCATTTGCCGGGATGGCTTTCGGGCACTTAGAGAAGATAATGCCTACTGTGAAGGTACTTTTTTTTATATCAAATATATATATATATATATATATATATATATATACACACACAGTAATATATATAAAATATATATAAATACATCTCCATAAAAAATATATATATAATTAACCCAATGTGTTTGATACACTCAAGGTTCAGTGTTTGTATAGAAAAGATATATATATTACTGTGTATGTATGTATGTGTGTGTATATATATATATATATATATATATATATATATATATATATATATATATATATATATATATATATACACACACACATACATACACAGTAATATATATATATCTTTTCTATACAAACACTGAACCTTGAGTGTATCAAACACATTGGGTTAATTATATATATTTTTTTTATGGAGATGTTTTTCCACTATATGATATTTTTACATAAATTAAGATGTATACATTTAGTAATTATCCAATTAATTACAAATACACTATAGTACATTTTTATAATAATTTTATTTAAAATGTCACAAATTCCATAATATGTACATGTAATAGGGATTAACTTTATCGGGGTATATTATTTCACCTTATTGATTTACCTCAATGAAATATAATAACATTTCTTTGTACAAAAATTCATTACAGTTTAACTTTATTGTGCATATGCAAAATAGTGGCAATTATATATTTTCAAAATATTTTTGAATTACAATGTGGTCAATACACTTTTATGTACTGTTTTTCCTGGTTTTATTTTATACCCGCTTGTTCTCTGAATGGGTTATTAAATGGTTAATCTTCTTGCCTCTGTTATGAGGTTTTTTTAATTGATTGATTGATTACGTACCAATAAAGTTTTACCATATATTAACTCTTTGGGTGCCCCTAGATATAGCCACTATGTATGGCTGCTCGTTTTATGGGAGAAATCGCGTCTCTCTATTGTACAGGGAAATGGAAGAGAAAGACGACTCCTCCATTTCTGGTAACACGTGGCCATTTTGAAGAGCAATCACGTGATCACCGTTTGCCCAGAGAGGCGGTGGCACTCTGGTGCCTGGCCCCTCAAGGGGTTGAGTGAAGGGAACTACAAAGCATTGTCCCCTTGATGAAGCACATAATGCAAAACGCGTAAGGGTCACACTGATGCCTGCGCCATTATTCATGGACGTCACACTCGATAGAAGCAAGCCATGCTGAGCCCAGGGACCAGAGTACGCACTGACCCCCTCTGTATTCCAACTAGGAACTTGCTGATACCTGGCCTTATCATCATCGCATGTACATTACTCTGTATTTGAATCTATTTTTGGTTTCTTATCTCCGGTGCACCTCTTTGTTTTGTCTTGTCTCCCCTCATCCATGCTTAAGAACTATAAAAAAATCTGTCATTGATGTTTCAGGGTTGTGTGTGGATCAAGTGATTGCTACCATCCTGCACCATTATTGGCTGCCCATTCATTCTAAAATTGTAAAGTTGGTATTCAAAGTTGTTCATAGCTCATCATTTTCTTCAACAGTTTAATATTAATGTAATATTCAGATTGGCTAATGATTCCCTGTAGTTGGTCCCACAGTCTGAAAAAAACTCATTCTAAATATCACTTCACTTTTGTACTGCATCGATTCAATGAAACCATTTACCCCAACATATTCTTTTTTTACTTCTATAATTCATCAAAATATGTACTGAAAGTGTTTGGTTATGATTGATGATCAGCTATTGTTTTATTGTTGTTTGCCCCTTTATAGCACGTTGCATAAACATACCACTGATTCAAGTTGATAGGCCTAACAGAGAACTAGAATATCTTATTTATTAATTCTGATATAAGAAATGTCTAAAATTACATTGAGATATGAGTAATCTAAATAAGTAGGGTTTTGTTATAACTATTTAGTGTTTAGGTATTTGAATAGTGCTAAATATCATTTTAGACTAAAGAAGCTTCTCAAGTGATACTATTTCCAATATTGATGTTATTGGAGAATGCTATTACAGAACAAAAGCCTACATACTGTACAGTACCATCAACATTTCTTATAGGCCTTTACAGAACAGGTGATGCTGTCTTTGTCACAGACATTCAGTACATGTCTGTTATACTACATAGTAAAAATGTATTTCATTATTAAAATTTGTCAAAATAAAAAAAAATCTAAAGCTTTAGAGATGGTTAGGAATACAAGGTCCTGACAAAACCATTGTACGTTTTAGGGACCGATGTAGCAGAAGTTATTGCTCCCTTACTAAGACGCATTGCGGCATAGCTGACATGATATTTGATGTGAGATTAAATGCAGCTCTATTGAAACAAATGGTAACGAGCAAGCCATTTTCTTAAAACACACACCTTATTTGACAATTATTTAGACACAATGTGTCACGTTAGCTGGAGCGTTGACGTCTGCAACATCAGTATTCATTAAACTGCGCTTTGCTCAGCAATTTGAAGCAAAAAATATCAGGCTTTTTCATTGTATTCATTCAACTATTTTCTACGCGTATAAATTTACAAAGGGAAGCAAGGCACTTTGGTCTTTCAAAAGAATTTTAATGAGTGAAGAACCAACGTTTCTGCTACATAATGCAGCCTTTATCAAGGCGAGAGCTGCATTATGTAGCTGAAAAGTCAGTGCTTCTGGCTTGCAAAGACCGAAATGCCTTCCTTCCCTCTAACTACAGTACCCGTTACTTCTGTTGGAGCTGTGCAGAATAGCTCTGCTGCGGCATTTACACCTTATTTGTGGATTCATTTTTTTGGAGTGCCTGTATTATCCTTTTATTTTATACATTTACATTTATCATTTATCTAATTTGCATCCACTTGTTGCACAAATTGGGCCGATTAAATGCTATTTGTCTCAGGTAGCCGTGAAATTTTGCGGTTTTGCTGAAGTGGAAAGTGTGTCTTTTTGTAATCTCCTTACATTATTATATACCTCTAACATAGTTAATCTCTTCAACTCGTGTGACAACCACCAAATATTTTATCATGCAAATTTCTATTTACTTACATTTTTGCATAATGCTTAAATATACCATTTTATTGATCTATGGCCCTCCACATATTGAAGAGTAACTCAGTTAGGGGGTACATAAAGAGATATGGAGATTACAGTTTAATGAATACAGCATAAAGCATTGCCATGGGATCGGAAATCTCCCTGGGTCAAGTTGTGTTCAAAAAAAAATTAAAAAAAATAAATAAATCAATATTGAAATTACACTAGAGTGCTCATTAAAAGAAAACTGCCAATATGGTGTTTATTTTTTACCATTTTTTACAATTATATGACTAGTCAATAACCTTTACACCACGCTTGCAGTGTTTTGTAAACATCTTAAGGACTGGCACATGCTAGGCATCCAATATACAGTGATTGGATACATGATTGATAAAAGGTGCCTCAATATTTGTGTGAGTAATTTTTTTTCCTGAGGCATAATGTGA
This sequence comes from Ascaphus truei, assembly GCF_040206685.1. Lineage (NCBI taxonomy): Eukaryota > Metazoa > Chordata > Amphibia > Anura > Ascaphidae > Ascaphus > Ascaphus truei. Next base: position 82,078,999 of record NC_134487.1, on the reverse strand, counting down.
TAATTAACTTGTTAAACACATGCTGCATGTACTGTACATTTATACATGTAGCCACTATTATTGCACCTGTTACCACTACATAATGCATTTCCGCTGAGTGAGTTTGAATTCATTATTGTGGGATTTTAAATCAATACAATGCAGCTGCGAGTTTCAAAATCGATTGATTAGCGCATCAAATGGGTGAATTTAGTGCCTTACTGCATGATTGGGTGCAGTAACATGCATTACGCGTGTACATTGTGTCTGAACACTTCTATTTCACAAGATCCCACAGGTGTAGGGTACTCCTTCACGGTTTCAAAGATCAATCAAATAAGCAGGGCACCTTAACCATAATTCACAAAGAGAGGCAATAGGAAGACTTGGCACATTAAATAATTGATTTATAACTCCTCATATCCATGTCAATGTATACATGTCTCTCTGTGTAAGTACTGTTTCTACTGATTCCTCAGCATTCTCACCTTGCAAGGGACAACATTACAAGGTTACCAGGGCAACCCAGGCTGGACCAACATACCCAACAGGTTCACACGTACGCAGCCTCTTTAGGTCATTACACATTCACCCCCACATAAATATATCTACCTAATAATATTATGGTAATTAATTAGCTATATCTATTACACAGTAATATATATATATATATATATATATATATATATATATATACACACATACATACATACATACATACACACACACACACACACACAACAAAAAAGATGCCTGCTACCGACCTAAAAAGTCATTTAGAACCTAAGTCAGACCACGTAAGCCAAGAGATAAATGGCTACTGACGGTGCTAGGGATAATATAACGGTATGAGACAAAAAAAGAAAAACGTATCCCCCATAAAGCACTCGGTATAATGAAAATTATAACAAATTTAATAAAGACCACGTCACATGAAACACATAATTAAAACAGTCTCCTGTACCTCAGAGTTTAATACTAAACAACATGAGGGTATTCATGTTTAGTATTTAACTCTGAGGTACAGGAGACTGTTTTAATTGTGTGTGTAATGGGGTACCCCCTGGCTACTAATCTACCCGATAGGTTGGTAGTAAACCCCGGTGTTCACAGGTTTGCCAGTAGTTATCATGGGGTTTTCCCCCTTCATCCTTTGGTACTGCACTTGAGTGACAGCAGGGGGTAGCATATCCTGTTGTGGCTGGGCCAACGGGGTGCCCACCCTATGGCTGTACTTAAGGGCAGGACCGCCCTAAAGTTTGTTGATTGTCCTTCCCCATGAGGAAGGCAGGTCACGACTGGGAGCTTGAGATTGGGGCCTTCCCATGTGCTCTTCCCTCTGGGGAGGAGTGAGTGACTATACCTCTGCCTCTGCTAGGGAGGTGGGGAAGAGCTAGGATGGCTGCGGGTGTCCTAGGCCCGTAGTGACTGTCCAGGGACTATCTCCGGTGATATCTGAGAGAAGAGACTGTGATCTGGCAGGCAACTGCTGAGTACCTGTATTACTGCAATAAGAGAAGTAATAAACCCGTTCCTGTTTTGCAATATACCTCCTGCCTGGTGTGTGATCTAACTGGGGGGAGAGTTACAGTTCTACCGTGGGAGATCGCCTCCATATCCCTGGAGCCTACAGCAGATGGAGGTGCTGCACTGCTAAGAATTACGTGGGGTTTGAACCCAGAAGCCTGTTCCTGTGTCCCAAAGTTACCGCGGACGAACGACTCAGCCTCTTGTTACCAGCAGGTATGCACCACAAACATCCAGTAATGGCCCCGATATGCGATTGAGTGGGAAAACACTGTTACATGTGTTTCATGTGACGTGGTCTTTAATAAACTTCTTAAAATTTTCTGTATACCTGAGTGCTTTATGAGGGATACTTTTTTCGTCTCATATATACACATACTATACATATAGGCTTACCATTTCTAAAGTTATAAAAACCTAATAGAAAAACATATAAACTTAACATATAATGATATATTCCTAAAATAAAACTAATAAAGATCTAAGCAGAAAACAAAATACTCAAATGCTTTAACATCTGCGTATTGAAAATGTGATAACTGTACGCTTTAAATAAAATGTGATGTTTTTCAGCTGTAAGAAATATGATAGAAGTTCCTCTGCAGGGTTTTAGTTAGAAGTGAAGCCATAAAGCCATCTTTAACATGAGCAATATTTTGTGGACGGCTTTCTTTGCTGCACAATTGGTTCCTCTTGTATACCGTCTTCTTTAATTGTCGTTGTGCTTTCAACAAAATACAAATATTTATGTTGTATATTACATTGGTGTAATTTGCTTGCTGTAGCATTTCTGACACTATGTGGACCTCTGTATGGATTGGGCACAGTTTGTGCATCAAATTGGTGAACTGTCCTGAAAACCATAATTGTGTTCACTTTCTTCTCCTCCATGGGGTCTGCATTTCCAAGTTTGGTTTTCTCTCTAGGACAGCAGGCTGCGGCACTTTCTCCTTTTCAGCTATGAATGTGGTATTTTTATTCTTTGCATTGGCTTTACTGCACCATTTTTCTGAAACTCCATTTAACATTTCATTTGATTTTGCTCATTTGATCCCCAATACCTGGAGTAGTTCTGCAAGCCTGCACATGAGGAATTTGAGTTGTAACAGAAGGCAGTGATGTTCTTTAATGTGTGGGACACAATTCTTTACTAGGTTTTTGTTCCGAGTTTTTGATAAAGTGCTTCTTGCACGAAACGCGTCAGAGGCTTTTTGTCCCGTCTACTCCTCAATGCTGCGATTCCAGTTAATTCATTCTTTAAACCATTTTTGCTATCTTAGCCTTTCTGCAGTGCACTGCGTTCTTCCTCACCTGGGCAGATATTTCTCTACTATTTTCGATTTTAAAGCAGGACGCACGCTGTCGGAGTCTGCACTACCAAGCCATGAGTACTCTCCTTCATCAACCTCTGCCGGAGGCTTTCTGGACTGAATTATCATTGATAGTCGCATTAAATATCATATTCTAGGGCCAGTACATCTATATCAAGGGGAGGGGATCCATCCTTTACCCATCTTCACTGGCCGGGACATTGTAGGTTCCCCACACTTCCCCCAGCCCTCAGTACCTTATACCCCCAAGCGGAGGCTGTCGCTGAGTATATCATTCACGAACCGGCCTCTGGTGGTGTCTGTAGTAATATTCTCCGCAAGATCTACAGTACCATCAAAATTTGGATTATTATTTTTGATAACAGAACATTCCCTTTCACATAAGCTCTGTAGCACTGTTCTTGAACTTTACTGTTCTCTCTCTGCAATATGAGCAGACAATGTCGAAGTGGAAGCTGAGAGTGGAAATCCTCCGATCCTCTGCAGCTAGATTTTCTCCAGAACTGTAATGACATCAGTGATGCAACCCAATGCGCTTCGTCACTATAGCAACCTCTGACGTCACATGTCGTAGTGACGAAACGCATTGGGTTGCGTCACTGACATGCCCTTTTTTTTCTCTCTTTCTAGAATTGTTTTGGATGTGGTCCCTCCCTTTGAAAACTCATAGATACCCTTAATACATTCCTCACATTGGAATGTCACAAAGAGGACGTAGATACGTACTCTCTCACACCTTTAAAGTACTATTAAGTACCATTAAGTGCAATTATTCTGATTTCACGATTTGCACACACACTTTGCATGCGCGTGATTTTTTGTATAAATGAGTTTGTGACTATACTGTACCACTTTACATTTTGATAATGTAACAATGGTATTGATTCTTTGCACTTACAATTGGGCACTCTTCATCCAGAATTTTATTTTTTAATGTATCTCTCTGGATGATATTATTCACTTTTCTTTTATCAATTTGGTTATACAGTATGAGTTATCACAATTGGCGCTAATCAGGTTTCCTTTTTGATGTCTATTTTTACAACAACATTTATTTTGATTGATTTATCTCCCACAATTGCAAGATAAGACTTGCATGACATTCATAATATTGTACTCTGAGCCTGTACTGTATGTCAAAAATGTATTTCAATAATATTTGAGTACATTAGATGAAACCTAATGAAATCTGACTAGACAATTGAACCTATAAATTATTCATAAGTACTCCAAACATTGAACAATTTAAAATAGGTAACTCGAGGAGAATAGTCTAATATTGTGCACATTAGGAGATCATAAAAATAATTATTATTAGATGCAATAGGACTGTGCAATAGTGTAATCAGAACACAAGAATCATGTTATTGAGAATTAGTATTGTATTCTTATTACTATTATTGTATATATTATTACTTACTTGCATTCATGATAAAGATGTGGGGATCATTTAAAGCTGCCCTCTGCATAAATCCTTTTACATAATGTGTTTGGATGGCTAGTCCTATATTTCAATATACAGTACAATAGATGTCCCAATCTATTGTAGGCCCAATCTTAACCCCATCACAGCTACAGATTTCAATGTCATTAATATTTAGGTGCAGTCACCTGAAAACATGTCAGTGTGATTTATTTGTATAGGATTAACGCAAATATTTTGTTTTCCTAGTTGACTTTTTTTTTCAATCCATCATTTTAACTTGATCATAACATTAGATTATTATCGTGAGGTTTCTAAATATGGGCCCTGCTATTCTTCTTCTGTGTGCCATATTATATTCTAAAATGACATACATACTTGTTATAATAATGAGATCATTTGTCAAATATGCGGAAGAATAGGGGAGTATTGTATGTAGGCTATGAAAAAGAAACATTAAACATTTGCTAGTCATCGGGCCTAATTCTGTAAGCTGTGATAGCACAGATCCAGCACCATCGCTTGGAAATCCGCATTGAAGTAAGCGCTACCGCAGTTTACAGAATAAAACCTATTGTCTTTACATCCGTTTAAATTCGGAATAATCGATTTACAGGTAATGTCTGCTTGTAATCATGCTTTTGTATGAAGGATGTGCATTTTCTTTAATATGTTAACCTTACATGGAGGATTGGGGATGAGTGAAACTCGATTGCACCATGCAGGCTTGATCATACTGTAAGAATTCATGGAAACAGGTTCTGTGCAATAAAACTGCTCTTTGGTCAGGATACACAGTATACTGCTTTGTCTTTTTCAATTTTAATTTTATGCAGCGAGACACACAATGTGCCAGTGATTGCAGCCGCCATTCTAAATGCATTAGCAAACGTGAAAAAAGGGTGCGGCTAATGCACTGGTGTGCACTAGCAGGTACAATAACGCCTGTTACATCTGTAAATATATGTCACTCTTTGACAAAGTGCAGTGGATGCACGAAATGCGTCAGAGTCCTTTCTTTAGATGATTTTTTCTTTTTAACTATTTGTCTTTGCTGTTCACTGCTGTGTATTAAACTTTTTTGCATGGAAAATTGACAACCAGCTTCCGCTATTCTTCCTACTTCCGGAACGCATGAGGCATCTGTTGGCACGCTGTGCACCGCCATTCTTTTCCCCATCTAGGGTGATCTTCTACCTTGCACATATCGGGCTGAGAGCACGCAATAACCAGAAGGACCGCATGCCTAAGGGTCGTGAGTAATTTGTCATAGACACTGTATTCTATTATTATTATGGTCTAGCTCTAAGGGTTGTTGGAGTTATTATGTAGATAGGGGTCAGGGTCCCTAGTTCACTCAGGTTCCCTTGACATCCCTTTTCTATGTGTTACCCACACCCCCAATTCTGAGCATATTTTGACTATTATACAGGTTTACTCATCATACATTTCCTGGTTTTCCGAATTTTGGTAGCACTGTTGCTCCGTCGCAGTATCGCCTCCACTATAACCGCCAGTGACAATGATTTTTTTTTGACGCGACGTCGCATCGCGTCGCTGTTGCCGGCACTATAAGCGCAGCCTTTGTTATGTGCACTAGGCCTGGGGTTCTGGTTTTGGTTCAAAATACTGTTTGGGTTTTGTTTCTAAAAAAAAAAATCTTATGGGTTTTAGTTTTGTATTTGATTTTGTAATGTAAGAATCTGGTAGGTTCTGATTTCAGACATTTTGCCCATTTCTACTATCCCTATCAGTGTTTCTGCACATTTGTGCTCTATGAAAAATAGTGCCATTGAGGACCTATCATTTATTGTGTATTGTATAGAGCAGTCAGGTTATACTCTTTGTCAGTGTATACACTAACACTTCGTATAACCTAACCACACTGTACACTAACACTTTGTAAAACCTGACTGCACTATACACTGACCTGATCGTGCTATACACAGACACATAGTATAACCTGATGGCACTGCACACTGACACTTCGTATAACCAGACCGCACTATACACTGACACTTTGTATAACCTGACCACATTATACATTGTCACAGAGTACACGTAGGATTGTGGGTAACAAATATGGGAGGTGGGAAAGGGGGTGACACATGAGGTGTGGGGGAGAGCGACGGGGGACAGTGGGTGTTAGTCCTTACTTCTCCTCCGTGATTGTTTGCTTGCTGCCTATGCTGTGTCCGCAGCCTCCTTCCTTCCTGCTCCACCCACGTGGAGCTCTCTCTCTCTTGTGCCAGAGCTGTTGCCTTTATATGAGCCAGATATTTTGGTTGAGCATTTGGGGTTTTAGACAAGGCCTTTCCTGCTTAGGCTCTATCCTGACTACGCCTATGAGAATAGTGCTTCCTTTTCAGGTAGGGCGGGAAGGTCACTTGATCAGTTTTATATCAATCACCTGGCTTTGGAGAAAAACAATGTGACTTACTGGCAATAAAATAAAACATACAATATGTTTTTTTTTTTTAACCAAATAAGAACCTCTATCTATGCAATGTGGGGCTCCCTACATTTACTTATAAAATGTTTTACCAGGAAGTAATACATTGCGAATTACCTCTCATTTTCAAGTATGTCCTGGGCACAGAGTTATGATGACAATACATAGTTATATTAAATGAACAGGGTTATACAGTACACTATATTTAAAGACATTGCATAAACAGTTAAAGATAATATATGTTACAGGCGTATGTAACAGTTACAGACAAGATTACAATGTGAGACAGCTTTAGTTTTGAAAGAACTGAGATCGGTGGTGGATTTAACAGTCTCAAAAGGAAAGGAAGGACTCTGTGTGCATGAACAGGGGGTGAGTTTAGCTGCCTGTTTCAACTCATTAGCCACAGTGAGCCTTGGACAGAAGATTTAGCATTAGCATCTGCTCTTTGATGCGCTTTCTGACATGCTGGCTTAGGGAGGATTTCTTCCTATAAAGTACACCTAGTTTGGAATAGGTTTAAGATGTTAGAGTTTGTTCTGATCTGTAACTCCATTATTTGTAGCTTTAGTAATTTTGCCTTGGTCCCAAATACCATTGTTATAGTCTTGTCAGTGTTTAAAAATAGTTTGTTTTGGGAAATCTAGTTTTCAAGTCTCGAAAATCAGATTGAAGTACAGTACATGTCCAAGGACATAGAGGATAGGGCTGTGTGAATGAGCGGCTCTGCGAGTAAAGACACTGACTGGCACTGAGTTTAAAGCAGGGGAACCTGGTTCAATTCCCATTGTCAGCTCCTTGTGACCTTGGGTAAGTCACTTTATCTCCCTGAGAATCACCAAAAAATAGATTGTAAGCTCCACGGGGCAGGGACAGATACAAAATGTATCTGTAAAGCGCTACGTAAAACTAGCAGTGCTATACAAGAACACGCTATAATAATATAAGATTGTGTCATTCGCATACATGTGTATTGAAGCTCCCTTATAAGCTGTATGTAGATCATTAAAGAAAACGGAAAAGAGTAGGGGCCACAGAACAGAGCCTTGGGGACACCGCAGGTGATATCCAAGGGGCTGGAGTTAAAGCCTGAGATAGACATATGTTGGGATCTAACTGCTAGATGGAGTGAAACCAGTTTAAAGAGTTTTCCCCTATTCCAGAATACTGGAGCTTGTTTAACAATATACTGTAACGTGTGAACAGTATCAAAAGCTTTTAAAAAAAAAATCTAGGAATATTACACTAGTAAGTTGTCCCAGTTCCATTTAACACTGTATTTCAATGCAAACTTTTAGGAGGGTAGTTATCGTGCAGTGTTTTGGGCGAAAGCCAGATTAGAGTTAGGAAATTTGTCTTGGTATAGTATATTAATCGCTTAGTTGGAAGTGGACACATTTTCCATGACTTTGGATAATATTGGGAGAAGAGAGATTGGTCTGTAGTTTTAGATAGTGTTTTTGTCCCCACTTTTGAAGATTGGGACAACTGTGGTAGCTGGGCTCGAAATGGTGTGGGGGGATGTGGGAGCATGGCATCCCCCTAGTTCCGGAGATCTATGAAAAAATGTAGCTGAAATAAGAAATTATTGAATTCAAATTATGAATTCAAATATACGAATTGATATTATATATGTACCTTTTTTCATTTTAGATACATTTATTTTAATTTTAATTAAGTCTTGGTAGCACCACCTATCAACTAAGTAATTAACTATTTTTCATACATGTGGTCAACTTTAATGTCTCTGGCACCGTAACTGCTTGCGGTGAGGTAACCGTACCCCAACCGCAAGCTGCAGTGGCCGGGACAGTAAACTTGGCTACATCTAAGGCCTCGGCCATGCTCCTTGCTGGCGTGCTGAGGCGCGCTGAGGCGCAGGGAAAGCGGGTGATTTCCCTGGCCTTGCGGTTGCTTACCGCACGCGCTGTCAGCGGGCCGTCAGGGGGCGGGCCGGGGGCGGGCCAGTGACGTCACGGAGCTGGTTCGCCCTCATTGGGCGAACCGCTCACGTGACCGGCCTGTCGCGCCGGCAAGCGGGGGACTTTAAAATTCCCCTAAGACCTGCGCTTCCGAAAGCGCGCGGAAGCGCAGGTGAGCCCCTACTAAAGCCGCTCTAATTGCGGCTGTAGGGGCTCAGTGCTGAGCGGGAGCGCGCCTCAGCACGCTTCCGCCAGCAAGCGCTAAACATGGCCGAGGCCTTAGATTATCACAGCAGGGTTCCCTTCTTTGAATGGGAACCTCCTGCTGTGATAATCACTAGCTAACTTTTCCTCAGGCTCCTTGCATCAGCGCTGTCCCAGGCCGGTCTGAAACTGCAGCCAGTCTTCTGGGATTTCTAGTCAGCTCAGTGATGCCAGTGCCCTTATATGGCAGATGTAGCCATATATGGGCACTCTGACAACACTGACCTCCTGCAAGGTTCATGGGAGTTGTAGTTTATAGCAGGGAAATACACCTGCTAGTTTTGAATTCCCAGGAATACTTGCAAAGAAGTCAGTGACCCTTGACTTTTGGTTAATTGAAACTTTACATTTGTGTTCATTAAGATAACCCTTAAGATTGAGCGTTTTAAAATACTTTAAGTGCACCAAACCCAATAATGTTAGTGTTGGTGAAAGTGAAAGCGAGACCGTAGGAGATGAGTGCAGCAGTATAACCAGGGAGACATACATTTGGGGGAAATAACCATTGGCTTTTATTCAGCCCATAGCCGCAACCAATACAGTTTTAAGGCAGCACACAAAATAAACAAAACAGCCTATCCCCTGTAGGGGCCAACTCGCTTTCCCAGTCCTGGTCTGAGAGGCTAAGCCTCTTAACCAACATCTGACCCCAAAGTCCAAATAGGTACCTGTAAGCAGGGGCTCTTTCTATCAGTCTTCAGGTCTGGGTTGGTGTCCGTGGGGTGGTGGGGGGGTAACCCTGTGGCAGGTTCCAGGGTCCGATGCACCCTAGAATAGAAGGTCTGGTTTCCTGGGAATCTCTTCTGTCAGCACAGTCCCTCTGTGCTCAAGAGAACTATTCAGATTGTGCAGCACACATCCAAAGCTGCTTGATGAGCCAGGTAGAGACTGGCTAATTGACTCTAGCTACAATTAATCAGCTCCCTGCTGGACTCATCAGGTACAGACAGATTTTGTGTGCTGCCTTTTTAAACCGTCAAAAGGCCCTGTCACTGGGAAAATAAAAAAAACTTTAATTATCTGAGAAAGATGACACTGACAGGGACATTCTTGCCTCCAGCCTCCCAGTCCTAAGCATCGACTTCTAAATCTACATGTAACCCTCCCTAATATGATTACTAGTTTCTACTATAAGGGGTTAATAATAGGAAGTTAAAAGGTTAAAGTGAGGCCCTACTTAAAAGGTAACTAATTCCATGTAACTAATGTCAATTTGCTAAAGTCGGCAGGCAGGTGTTTTGGCCACTCCTCAGTTCCAGAATCTGCTAGAAGGGTTATCTGACATGGGATGACTCATAATAATTTATTGTAGCCCCGGTCCCCTTGGGCTCCCAGTGTCCCCGTACCTCCGCGGCAGCTGTGGGTGCTGCCGGAGGGTAGAACATATTTCCGGCAGGTGTCGGGAGTGTGCGGGGGTGGCTGGTGAGGCGAGCCGGGAGCTTGCGGCTCACCCAGCTAGCGGGGGCCGCCATCTTGGAGGGTGAACGCAGGCGCGAGAGCTCGTGCTTGCACGAGAGTACTCGCAGTGGCCATGTTATGATTGACCACGCATGCGTAGTGAGATGCGCATGCGCAGAGATAGCGTGAGCGCAGCCCTTAGGCAGAGAAGGCTCGCGAGGGACTACAAGCCCCACAATGCTATGGGGCAGCTAGTCAGATTTCAGGACAAAGCCAATAGGTCTCTAGGATTCCCTGCTGAAGGGAATGGATACAATTGGTGCACTCAGCCCACGCTAGTCAGTCGGTGCTGGGACATGATAGGGGTAGGAGGTATGTGCAGGGATCTGTGACTCCTGCACTATGCCAGAATCACCCCCGTAGGCCCCAGCTAGGCCCCGACTCCACCCAGCTTGTGGTTGCTGCAGGGACCGGCCCATAGGATAGGGACACAGCCCAGTAGAACCATTTAAAGTGAGGGACACAGCCAGGACACGGCAGCATCCTAGCCCTTGATGGTTTGGGACCAGATTACCCCTGAAGAGACTATCGCTGAGGTGGACACCGCACGTGGAGATCCCCCCAAGAAAGGACGCACCTGAGTTGCTAAGCTCAGTTGAGTCCGTGAACCCCGCCGCAGGACACAGCACGCCTGAGTTTGGACACACCCGGCAGGTACCTTCATCAAAGTGCACCAACACACACAGTACAGTGGCAGCGCTGACCACACATAAAGGGTGGGACTTTATCCTTATGGACACTAGGGTGGTTGAGTGTCCGAGGGCCTCATAAGGTACTGTGGGGACTGTGGACAAGAGTGTGGGACATTGGTGAGTGGTTACAGCCGTGTGCGGCTGGCGGGTAGCTGTAACCAGTAGACTATATATATATATATATATATATATATATATATATATATATATATATAATCTAGTAAACTGTTATTTTATGTTACCAAGAGTGTGGTTATTGTGTGAATATATATATGTGTACATACATAAGGGTCCTGTAACGGGCAAAACCACATCGTAGGATCTGTTACAGGTGGAGGCCCTGACGAACCTTGTTTCCAGATACACCCCAGGCTCCCTGCAGCGGAGGCACAGGCCTCCTGTGAGCCACAGGTATTGCACCACACACACGGTAATCACATCACCTCATGGAGGGTGGAGGATACATGTGTTACATTATGGTTGTCTTTATTCTGCCTAGTAATAAGGGTGGGTTTATGATATCACCCAAGGGGGTATAAAAGGGGCTGCTGAAGCTTCCAGACCCCAGGCTCCTGGAGGACAACAGGAGAGGAATATCATCACGTTAAGTATATGTCTTAAATGTGTAACTTTATGTGTAGAGTATGGTCACCTGTTATTATTTTGCAGTTAGGGAAGAGTGTCCCTTAGCTAAAAAGGGCCACTAACAATGAAGGGTCAGGAATATAATACCCCTTCTAAATAGTGTGGGGCACTCATTGCAATAGATCCCTAGATTAGGGACCCAGGGGAGTGACACATCTAGAGGTGCTCTAAAGCCAACTTTATGCCTATGCACACCAGGCTACCATATTATAGACTAGTAGGGAGCTGAATAGGATGACAGGTAGATGCGAACCTTGATAGAAGTTACACCCCTGCACAGAGTCCTGGTGAGTGCCTGGAAATGCCTCAAGTCCACTACACCAAGAAATTGCATATCATCCATAACTACAGTATGGTAATGAAAGATGACAAGCCATGTGTGTCTCCCAGGGAAGGTACTGTATCTAGCAACCAGTGAACAAGATTGTACGAAAGTCTAAATAAAGAAACATGTTTGTGTAATAAAGTTCCTGGCACCTTTATTAACACCTAATTACAATATCAGCCAGCCTGTACGTTAGCACCCTGAGAAAAGGTATGAGACTCTAAGCATCAACACCTGCACCAACCTATTTCACTGCACTTATTGTAGATGTGACACTCTTTTGGGGGCCGTGCAAAGAGGGGTTACATACAGACCTTCAAGAGAAAGAGTCGTCCATTAGGGAAAATTCCACGAGTGATATTCCAGATTGTTGGACCCGTGAAACAAGAATATTCATGGAATATGACAAAAAATAAAAAAAATTGGATGCAGTGTGGGTAGCAATGTCTCTCATTTGGGGGCCGAACTAACCCATGGAGTACATTTATTTCCACTGCAGAGTGTGATAGAGTTTCAGTAGAATGAATTTGTCCAAGTCACCACAACGTGAAAGTCTTACTATGGAACACCTACGAAATATACTTTTTATGAACTTGGTCAAGCCCCCTCTTTCTCTCTTCAATCCAGAAGTGTATGTTAAGTCTTGGCTTACAAAAATTAAGACATATCTATTGCACATTTTAGGACATGTTGAAATAAACCAATTCCTAATGTAATTTGTATTCATTATTTGCCTACACCAGTGGTTTTGAACGTTTTTTTTTTGCTTAAGGAACCCCAGAATTCGATTGTGAAATTCTGGGGATCCCCAACCCTTTTCTCTGTCTCTTGCCCTTACTCCCCATCTCTCGTCCCTGTCTCTCGTCTCACCTCTCACACTCTCCCACTTACACTCCTTCACCCCCTCACACTCTCTTCCTTACGCTCCCTCTCCCCCTCCCCCTCTCTTCTATACACACACACACACACACTCCCCCTCTCACTTACACACACACACACACACACTCTCTCTCCACCTCTCACTTACACACACACACACACACACACACACACACACACACACACACACACACACACACACACACACACACACACACACACACACACTCTCTCTCCCCCTCTCACTTACATACACACGCACAACTACTCTCCCCCTCTTACTTGCGCACACACACACTCTTTGTTTAAGGAAGCTGCCGGCACTGTCAGTGTGCTCTTACCTGATCCTTCCTCTACTTGCTGTCAGCTGGAAGTTGACGTGACTTCCGACAGGAGCAGGGAGAGGAAGGATAGCAGTGACTGGGAGGCTGCTGCTGAGCTTGGGAGCCGACGGGTCACTGCTATATGGGGTGCTGCCACACCACCGGGCCTGGGACAGCTGGGCCAGTGGCCCCAGCTCTCCCCCCCCCCCTTGGCGGCAACAGAACCCCAATTGAAAATCACTGGTCTACACTGATTTTTTTGTTATAGTGTTTGAGCAACACATGCAAGGGAATTGGAGTGGAACCAGACACAGATAAAGATAAAGTGATTTATAAATCAATCAGTCATTGAGGTACCTCCTGCAACAGGAAATGTGCACGTTGTGTTTCTTTCTTTAATATTGTACATTCCAGTGATGGCGGTGGTGGTGCTTTGCAAATATGCACATTACCAAATACCAGAATATGTTCCCATGAAAATACATTTTTATGAAAGATAAGAATATAAATTATATTTGTACTTAAGACTTCCAATTAATAAAACACTGTGGTCTAATATATATTGCATTATTGCTAGTTTTTGCTGTAACCTTTATTGGATGCTAATGCTACCAGCCCCACTGAACAAATGATGATGCTGACGGGGGTCCTGGCTGACAATGCGATGGAAACGTTTTGTGTATTACTCATTCTTTAATATGAAGCTTTGAATTGACTTCAAGCTTTACAGAGCCAGTCACTAATTATATGCAAATCAGATAGTTAACCAAATTCAACACATTTGCTACTTAGCCTCTCATGTGAGGACTGTCAGTCAGTTACAAGACCCATTAAGGAGCCCCAAAAGCCAGTGAGATAAACATAAACACACTTTTCAACTCCAATCTGGATCTGATATTTTAATTAAATGCAGTAGGGACTGCATCTTGCTCGTTATCTGTATGGATCTTTGGGATGATGTAACACTGTTCAAAATCTAAAGTCAAATAACATAAACAATGTAGTTTTATTGATTCATATTTAGCCACTCTGAGGCAGGGGAAAAACCTTTAAATGTAATGATTTATTTTTCAGTGTTCTCTGTCATAGCACTGAAGTGGCAGTATTATTACGCAAATGCTTTTAATAATAAAGACATAAATTGCTGTCTCAAGAAGGTTGTTTACCTCCAAAATGGCCATTTGTACATGTGCTTCACAGATGAATTGAACCAATAATACTGATTAAAATAGCAGATAATCATTAAGTTAGTCTCGCTTATTAAAGCGAATAAAATTAGGTAGAATACAAATAGTCTAGTGATAATGTCACTGCATTCGTAGCCTGTTCAAATTCTATTGTGAGTTCCAATAAGCCTTGGGTAGTCACTTTATCTCCTTATTTCTCAGTCACCAAAATTAAATTGTAAGGGCTTAGGGGCTGGTATTTACACCTGAAATGTAAAATGTGCAGTTCTTTAGAAGAAAAATATAATTATGATGAGGTTTACTATATTGTGTTTATCTGTGTATACCTTTATCTTGAGTGGAACCTGGTTATGAATACTACTACAGAGGAACTTTTTTTTTTAATTAGGTGGCATCTATAGGATTTTCTCGGATCAAATTTTACTTAATTTCAGCATGCTGATGATATGTTTTGTGAGAATTTTATTACTTGACAGACAATGGATAAGGATGATAACTCAAAATAGTTCTGAAACAATTACATTTTGGAGGGTTTTCAGAGCATCTCATTTGCATAAAACGAATGTAGAATTTCTTTGCTTTCGCACAGTTCAGTTGATCATAAGAATAAACCAGAGACATTGACTACAATGACATGCAGCTTCCTGGATTGAACAATGGTATTGTTAGAAGAATGACTAATTGATCACACTGCTTAAATTGCATTGGGGGGGATAAATCATCCATGGCAACTGCCTAACAATTAGATAATGATTAGGGGAAAGGGAACATTGAAAATGAAACATGGACACAACATTTTCTTTCAAATTTTAGCAAGAATGATATTGTCTGTCAAGCTATTCTTGTTTAGAGGCCAGATGTGCAATAATACAAAAAATAGAAAACACCCATGTTGGAGAAGAACAAGTGTGGTTTGGCGCATGGCACAATTTTTTGTTACACAATTTTATCACGTAATAACCATTTTTTGTTGTTGTTAAGAGATAGAAAGATAGAAAGTCCACGCCACTGTAAACTGAGCAGATTTCTGGATGAAGGTTGAAAGCAGAAAAAGTGACATACAGGGGTAGAGAATTTGATACATCTCATTATAATCCGAGTCATGTAACTCCTCCGTAACTCCTGCATCTTATACTACCCAAATTGCAAGCTGATGCACATGGGGGAAAATGGAGCCAAGACCATGATTCATTAATGCTAAGAGGTGCAAAAGCGAAAATTAAACTGATTGCTCTAACTTTGCATCAAAACTGCCTTAGTATTTAGACCCCTTTATGTCTCACACCAGTCCCTAAAGCCTGCTCCACTCTCTAAAACATCACACAGCATATAAACTGCAGATATATTTAAATACTTTATTCATTTATAATTTTGTATAAGATGCCGTTATACGATGTTATGCTGTATAAGTAGGTATTGTATTGTACAGTATGTAGCGTTAAGATTGCATGTTTGCAAATTCTATTGGCCCTATTTCCTACAGCACTTATTTTCAGGCTATTTATTTTACTGTATTTAATATCTTTAAATATATGTAGATAAGAAATGCAGGAAAAATGTGACTAGCCCTAGACATCAAGCAATGTCCTTTGTATTAAAATCTTTCCAGAATGAAAGCAATTCCTGTAATGCTTTGTCACTGAAATAATTTAGTTTACATTCATTTGTAAATGCAATTGTTTATGTAGTGCTCTCGGCTTATTGGTCAACTCTAGAATCCTATTAGCTTGGGGATGAGACATTCATGTCCATTAATATACTAATGTCAGCTTTTTGAAAGAATAACATAAAGATAAATAGTACACAGTTCCTTGGTTAGAAATGGTTTATGGTTTGCAATGCATTAAGCGTGTCTAAGCACGAAAAGATGAACAAAAGAGCTAATGTAGCACTTTAATATGTAAATGGGTTAAATGAGAGACTATTAATGTCTTCTCTTTCATTTAACCCTGTTTAATCTCCTTTCTGCTATGTTAATAGCTATATCTTCACCACCAATTCAAGATCATTTAATGTGTAAGAAATACTGCTCAACTGCGTTGAAAAAACAAAATTCGGTCAATCCCAAATTTACTTAGAAATATTTTCCAAATGCATAAAAATAAGGAAGCCGTCCATTGAGGGAGCACTTTTATCACAATTGTTTTATGTAGTATGCATATTTATTGAAATGTTTTATTTTATGCAGGATACAATCTTAGTATACTTCTTTTTTTTAATCCTTTCACGTGTTTAGGATACCTTGAAATAAACTATATTATCAGACAATGCTATTTAAAAAATAATGCGCTGTTTCTTCAACAGTTTTTTTTCATATGTAGTCTGATATTGGTCATTTTTACCTGAGGCAAAATCTTTATGGCAGTTTGACATCACAACCCTGTGATCACTGTATAAACACATGGCCCTTTCACTTGCCCTCATGTAGAAAGGAAGCACTCTCTTTGTGCTCTGATTGCTGCCATTAGTAAATATCAAATGGCCAGCCGTTCGGTTCTGAGAGTCGCACCCTCTCAAATACTGTGTGTGACACTGTTCATTATAGGAAATGTGTCCTGTTAATAGCGTGAATGAATTATATATAAGGGAAAGATGGAGGGGAAAAAAGGCAGCCCCCCTCCCAGATTTGCCCTACTTTCCCTTTAATACATGTAGCCCTTTTTCTGAACCCTCCCAAAGGAACTACTGGTCGCTGTATAACACCTGCGGCTCCAGGAGATCTGAGCCTCCGCTAGCTGGGAGCCTGGGGTAATACTTACACATTTCGTTAGCGCAGCGCCTCCACTTACCCAGGATCCCCGTGATGTGAGATTCCCCTGGGCAAGAAACATACAACACTCTATGATTGTAACTGGGTTTTACTAATGAGAATGCAACGTAGCAATAACACATACATATACTTATACTCTAACGGTATAACTTTAGCGGCTGCCCCCTCTTCAGGGCAACGTGTCCGTCCCCTCACCGCGTGCCCCACACACCGTGTCCATATATAGTATATTGGTATAGGCTCAGTTCTGTAACCACTCGCACAGTGTTCCTACAAAGGTTTAGCCTAAGGCGGGATCAGCGCCTGTTGACCGGTGTTGGTGCACTTGATGTAATAATACCTTCCGGTCACGGCGGTGACCGGCAACAACTTCACAAAGGGTCAGACGCCTCCAACACGTAGCCTCCAGATATCACGGTATCCAGCCGTCTGGTCCCAGATGATTGCAACCGCCACAACTCGGTGCTTTGTCCCTAACTGGTACTCAGTAAGGGGTGATGCTCTCTCTCACTATAGGCCATCCCTGCAGCACAGCAACCTATGGTGACTGGGCGCTCCCTTCACTGGCCCCCACCCTTGCGAAGTGCCGGCGGGTCCGTCGCTGCCTCCGGCGGCACCCGCGACCGCTCGGCACTCGCGGAGGGGGGTCAGTGAGTACAAAATAAACCCGGGGCTACATACAGTACATAGACCCCATTGTTTTCCTGCTCAAGGGCAATTTTGCAAATTCCCACCACTGAGATTTGGCAATTCTGTATGAGAGAACGATTGAGTTCTAAATGACTGTACACCAAAGATATCAAACACTTCTAAAGTGTGTGTGTCTGTGTGTGTGTCTGTGTACAGATGTACAGTAGCAGCCATTAGTCACTTCCATTATCGCACAATAATGAGCGACATCACATGACTTGTATGTGAAATCATGCTATGCTACTTACAGGAACATTTTTGAATGGAGCCGTGAGAAATTGAGAGTTGAATCTCGTGCCAGCGTTAATGCGATATCATGCGATAATTGGAGTAATAACGCTTCCTACATCTGTATTTTTCAGAAGGGTGCAAGCAGCAGAGAGAAACTTGGAAGTAAACTCAGTGCAAACTTTATTTCCCATGGTAGGAGTCACTGGTATAGAATTTGTGACCCCTCCTAGTTTGGCTCCCAAAGGATGGTCACATGAAGTGTATTATTTATATACAGGGGCTCAGTGTGTTTGGCTACCGTTCTCAGGGTACTGGCATCCATGCAGGCTGGTGAAATTAACAAAGGGCGCCAGGAACTTTTGTCTGCTAAACGGTTTCTTTACTTACATATGACAGCATACACTTCATCTCTGGCTGCTCGGGCAGTATCCCACAGAGGCACATGGCTTGTCACAATTCACCTCCATGGAATAATCGGAAATCCATTGCATAGTAGATGGGACTTTGCAACATCCCACAGGGACAAAAAACAAAAGAACAGGGCGCACAACGCACATAGTGATGTATAGTTTAAAATGTGAATTTATATTCAAAGGTAAATAGTTCTGCGTACATCAAAGTAAATACAAGCATGCAGTGGGTTAATGGGTTTACCACACCAGTCGACGGCTGAAAGCGACACTCTTTACTTGATCTCAAGGAGTAGTGGGTCAGCAATCGTCTCGTCCGACAGACGGTCTCTCCACACGTGTGGAATCCAATACTCTCCGTCTCAGGGTGGCAAGTGGGTCTGTCCTAAGGTAAAAGTCCCGGAGCACAAAGCTCAAACCGGCGTGTAGCAGCCTCCGTCAGTGCCCGCACAGCTGAACAGCTCCTCGTGGAGCGCCCGATGATGACGTCACGGATCGCCCATCCACTTCTAGGAGGCGCCTGCTGGAGTACACAGTGTACGGGACCGCGCAGGATACACGCAACGGCACAGGATGCGATGCACGCAAAGTGGAAAAAGCAGCACTGGCTCTCACATAAAAAACAGGGGAACACACACTGATAATGTTCTAAAAAGCACGGGGGTACAAAATATGAGCAATGACACCCTCCAACGCGTTTCGTAACACCAGGTTACTTCTTCAGGGGTTGTATGCAGATGGGGGAGTGTACACATATATATACCCAGCATCCCCCAATTAGACATGCAGTGTCAAATTACTGTACCATCAATTAAAGGTGCAACGTATTGCTCTTTAAAATCTGCATAAAACAGTGTCTTATAAAATAACAGAACTCTTTATATCAAAATACACTCAAATACAATAAGTACAATACCAAAAACATATAAAAAAACATAACATATGCATCGTTAAAACTAAACGCACGAGATTGGAATTCTGAAAAAGAGAAGCCAAAAGGAGAGGCAAGCAAATACAGGGATATACATATAAGCAGCATATTCATATAGGTGGACTATAAGACTAATACAGGGACCAAATGTCTATATCCTCATTTAACCCCTTAGGGCTCAATGAGCTCATTTGGTAAATCCAAAATGTTTCTTGGTATCAGAGACTTTTTATCCTATCACCTCCCCTCCTTGCTCTGGGGACCACTTTAATACCTTTGAACAGTAATTTAGAAGGATCTTTATTGTGGTATAGTGCAAAGTGACGGGAAAGACTATGCTTCTCATAACCAATTTTAATATTTTTAATGTGCTCCTGTATCCGAGTTTTTAAGCATCTTTTTGTGCGGCCTATGTATTGCAGGCCGCACTCACAGTTAATCATATAAACCACATAGGTTGAATTACAATTTATAAAACAATGTCTAGTTTGTCTAGTTCCAGGGGTGCCGAGCCACCCCCAAGAAAGGCTGCAGACCCATCTTTAGTGATACCTTCACATCTAAGGTCCACAATATTGTTTCTATTCACTGTGCACTGTTCACTGGTTGTGTTTTACTGGTTATTAGCTGCGCACCATCACCTATTCCTATTTATTGATCCCACAGGGACACCTGGCAGGAGTGCACTATCATTCAAGGATCCGCATCCTGTGCAGCACCCTCTAATCCCTACCTTGGACGCAGGTGTGATTGTCACACTTGTATTTGAAGCACCTCCCTTATGACACTCTGAGGCCCTATTCATGGGACCTCTTGCTGAGTGTCACGCACATACCCTGTATTAGGTAGGATATGCCTCACCCTGCATATTGTGGCCCTATTCTCAATATGGGACACATTCCCTTACTGCAAAACAATAAACGGTGACCATTCATCCCTACACATGTAGTTTCACATCCAAACTAGACATACTCTATATGCAGGTAAATTCCTCTTTTATCTCCCATGCACCTGTACCTAGCAACTTCTACAGCTCTAGATATACCACTGGTGACATCACAGGTTAGCATGCCTATAATTATGTTTAATATCCTACATTAGGGGGCAGGACAAACACATCCAGAAGGTGGGCGTGGTTAAGGTTTCTGCCCAACAACTCTACACCATGTGATGAGAGGCTGTTACACTGCAGCTACCCATACAGTTAAACCTACATGGATGTAGTATTCCCAAATAGGGGGTTACATAATCATATCTAGCTTTCTGTCTGGCAGTCGTACTCTGTGCCCTGATCTCCACCAGACTGCCCCAGTTCCTCTTGACCCTTAACCAGGAAGCCCTGGTAAGAGCCAAATCTATGGTGTTACTGCAGCGGCGTGCAAAGTGGGTGGGCGTGCCCCCCAGGATTTCTTTTTTGGGGTTGCGGGTGATTGCAGAGGCCCTGCGTTCTTCCCCTAGGCATTTAAATTAAATGCCGGGGATCACGTGAGGCCTCGTCAACCTGAACTTACCGTGATTCTGAAGGCTGCTGTGACGCGTCACCATAGCAATGCAGCGTCAAATGACACCACGGTATCATGTGGAGTGACGTAACATGCACGTCTCCATGACAACGGGGTCACGTGACGTCACGCCGCGTGATCCCGCGGCGTCATATGACGCCGCCAAGTAAGGTAAGGAGGGAGCGAGAGCAAGTGGGAGCTGGCAGGGGGGCACAGCGCCAAAAGTTTGTGCTCCCCTGTGTTACTGTGCCAAGCAGCTGCAGCTACAGAGAACCTTGGAAGCTACAATGTGTGAGGAATGTTACAATGTGTTTTATGATTAAGTGAGTGTGTGTTTTTTTGGTGTTATGGGAAGTTATAAGTGTAGTCAAAAGCTAGCAACAGAATTCATTAATTAAAAACTATATAAATATATATTTTTAACTTTAGAGGTGTAGTAATTAGCTTGACATCTGTTAAATTAAATCTACTGGATGCCAAGTCTTGTTTTTTAAAGAAAAGTATGCAATACAGCATTTACAGTTATTATTAGAAAGCAATAAGGGCACTTTAAAATGTGGCAGTGTTCTAATATTTTTAATCTACTGTTAGCTACAGTATGTGCCTCTATTTATATATATACATACATATATACATATATGCAACATTTTAGACCAATGTTTGTTGACCTTTTTTGCCTGCAAAGAATCCCCATGTATATTATCCAACTGTCATTAAACCCCGTTGGTTCAATTCTTTTATGTTCCTAAAATGGCCGCCAGCAGTCACAGTACTTTTGGTCCATACCATAAATTGCTTTCCATTCGCAGATGGAGTAAATCTAGAATTTTTAGATTTTTATTTCCTGCAATACATCACCTTATTGATTCGTATGCCATGGCATGATTATATTGTACACTTATAAGCCAAATATTTCATCTACAACCATTAAAACAGTGCAAAAGGCACAAATTCTGAATTCCAATATTGTTTTAATCAGTTGCCCCTTTACAGGCAGCCCAACATGACATAATGTTTATAGTTTCCAAAGAAATCGTAGCTACCATGAATCTGTGAAGCATTCCCATGGCAGTAAAGATGGTTCCTCTTCTGCAAGTTATTGTCCACATTCTTTATTATAACATTGTCTAGCCCATTCACCAGTGGTGATAAGAAATGCAATTATGGGTTGATATTTTAATAAGCAGAATACGGCGTGAGTTCCATATCCATTACTTGATTGTGTACTTAATAAAGGGCTCTATGTAATGTATGAAAAGGTACGGTACAAGGGAGGAGGTAGAAGGAAAAAGTGCAAGGGTGAAAGAGTAGCTCAGTGAGTAAAGATACTGGCTGTAAAGAATTTGTTTGAATCAGGGGATCCTGGGGCAAATCTCTTTATCTTTTGACACACAGAGTCTTAGGCCACAGCCATGGTGAGAGCAATGGCACGCATGCATCGCAAACAAAAGTCCTTACCTCAATGGACACAGCCATAGAGCATGCGTGCGCGAGAGAGACGGCAAATTTTCACGCGGCAAAATAATTTGATTTTATTGTATGACGGTCCCGTATGCCTCCATGTCTCATCTCCCGCTAGGCCACAAATCGACTCTGTGGCAGGCGCATGCGATGCCACGCACTCCGTCGCGCACGCTCCTAGTATAGCCTCATCAAGCTCAAAACCCAAACCCACAATGTAGTGTATGTGTGTATATATATATATTTATATATATATATATATATATATATATATATATATATATATATATATACAAATATAACTGTATGCTCATCTGCATGTCTTAGGCAGGTCTGCAACCCCGCCTTTCCCCATTATCACCCAGCATACAGCACTTCCACTGCAGCAAGGGATTCTGGGAAATGACATGCAAATGAGCACACAGTGTCACTTTTTGCCTCAATAAGCTGTGACCATGCAGCAAGCTTAAGCCTATAGGGAACCATGTTATAAATGGTTATTGAGGCAAAAAGTGACACTGTGTGCTCATTTGCATGTCATTTCCCAGAATCCCTTGCTGCAGTGGAAGTGCTGTATGCTGGGTGATAATGGGGAAAGGCGGGGTTGCAGACCTGCCTAAGACATGCAGATGAGCATACAGTTATATTTGCATATTTGCTTTCCTGTGGAGGGTTTTTGTCACTTTTTTTACTCACCATAACTTAACTCAGTATTATGGTTTAGCCTATCCCATAGCCTCTCTTGCATTCACAGTACAATCAACCCCACACTGATGAGACCCATCAAGGTCGAAACAGCTGTCTGTGGGTGGTTTTCTGGGTATGCACCTTAACCCTGGCTGTGCTCAAAGCTGTGACCATGCAGCAAGCTTAAGCCTATAGGGAACCATGTTAAAAATGGTTATTGAGGCAAAAAGTGACACTGTGTGCTCATTTGCATGTCATTTCCCAGAATCCCTTGCTGCAGTGGAAGTGCTGTATGCTGGGTGATAATGAGGAAAGGTGGGGTTGCAGACCTGCCTAAGACATGCAGATGAGCATACAGTTATATTTGCATATTTGCTTTCCTGTGGAGGGTTTTTGTCACTTTTTTTACTCACCATAACTTAACTCAGTATTATGGTTATATATATATATATATATATATATATATATATATATATATATATATATATATATATATATAAATAAATATATATAATATGTAGCCAGGTCCTCCGGTACCACCCCTTCTTACCCTGCTGCTAGTGGGAGCTGCCGGGGCGGCCGCGGCGCCGGGGACTCCTTGAGGTATTGGCTCAGGGCGCCGCCATGTTATGCGCGATTCACGCATGCGCAGTAGTGCGATAGTTGCGGCGGCCCCTACAGATAGAGTTGCGCATGCGCAGTGATACAGGAGAGGCGGCTATTTTAGATAGGGGCATCTCTAGCGGCGGCCATTACCATGGAAGGCTCTGTGTGGGACTACAAGTCCCATGAGCTACGGGGAGTTGGGATACCAGGTGGTCACAGCAGCCAATTGGGTAGTCAGAACTCTCTGCTCTCTGATTCTGAAACATTCCACGTGCTGGAGAAAACAGGCAGTTGGTGACAGTTGGTGCTGGGAGGCAAGGGGAGCGGAGGTGCATAGTGCAGGGGGTCAGTGACCCACTGCATAGGCCAGAATATTCCCCTAGGCCCCAGCGCAGGCCCTGAGTCACCACCAGCTTGTGGTACTGCAGGGAACAGCCCTAGATAGGGACTTTACCATTTACTGATAGTAGCAGTCAGGGACACAGCATCTTCCTGAGCTACAAGGTGATCTGTAGTTTGGGATCAGACTGCATTGCGGAGTCAAGCCTCATGAGAGACCTCCCTGACAGTGAGGAACTACTCGTGAGAGACGACGCTGGATCTGTGGATCCTTTTCGAAGTATCAGCGACCGGGTGCTGGAGCGCCCGGCAGGTATTATTATAAAGTGCACGAACACCGGTACCTACAGGCACTGATCCCGCCTTGGGGGGGGTGGATTTCTTGGGGACACTAAAGGTAAAGTGACCAAGGGACTGGTCCAGTTCATTGGACACGGTGTGGGGTGCACACGGTGGTGGGGAAGGGGCACTTGCACTGTGGGTGCACTCTGAACTACTGGTATACAGCTATATCATTCTTATATGTGTATATGGCATTCAAGGTTATAACTGCCATATAAGTGTGTATGTTCGCTAATGTTATTTCATGCATATGTGTTATTAGGACCAAAGTATATATAGTAAACTGTTACATATACTTGTGGGTTGTTATTATTGTTCTTGTCCAGGGGAATCTCATATCTAGGGGATCCTGGGCAAGTGGAGGCGCTGCCATTTACTATTGTTGCCCCAGGCTCCCAGTTAGCGAAGGCTCAGATCTCGATAAGCCAGCAGGTATATACAGCATCAGTAGGCTGTCTAGTCAGCAGGAAAGAGGGTTACATATATATATACACACACACACACAGAATACCGCATAAATCCTGAAATCAAGAGTCAGCACGCAGCGTGTTGAAGTGTAAAAGTTGTATTAGTGATACACTACACTGAGGAAGGTCCCTTTTACATGGACCGAAACGTTGGTCTTTTTGATGTACTATTTTCACTAATACACCTTTTATACTTCAACACGCTGTGTGCTGACTCTTGATTTCCGATTTATGCGGTACCGAATATTTATATTATCCTTATGGGACATGCACTACCAACTTTTTTTTGCCTTATGTGAGTGCCAACTGACCTTGTTGACATTATATATATATATATATATATATATATATATATGTATATATATGTATATATGTATATATATATATATATATATGTATATATATATATATATGTATATGTGTATATATATATATGTGTATATATATATGTATGTATATATGTATGTATATATATATATATGTATGTATATATGTATGTATATATATATGTATATATATGTATATATATATATGTATATATATGTATATATATATATATATATGTATATATATATATGTGTATATATATATATATGTATATATATATGTATATATATATGTATATATGTATATATATATATATGTATGTATATATATATGTATATATATATATATGTATATATATATATATATATATATATATATATATATATATATATATATATATATATATATATATATATATATAATTTTGAGTACTATTGGGTTTGTGACCTTTTGTATATTACAAAAGACAAAAAGACCCCCAATGCGACATCCAACTTGACAAATCATTTAGTACATTAATATGTTTCTTTATATTCTTTCTTCATAAATATGGATCATTTAGTTCAATACAGTGTCCAAAATATTTTACGTCTGCAACCACGTCATGGTAGACCCATTCCTACACTAACAATACTTGACTGTCTTATGGCGCAAGCAAGATTAATACATAGACGTTGTCTGTCGCGGGTATATTTTAGTGCTGGTGTGACAAAATAATGGTTTTGGACCAGAATTTGCCCTTTGACACAGAGCACGTAGTCTTTTAATTGCTGCTTTGCCGGAAACCACATTCTTGCCCACCTCTATTTCTGGTTCTCTGTTTCTCTTTGGTACAATGGTACGGGCACCTTTGGCCTTAGTGGTAACCTAAGATAATGGAAAAAATACTTTATAGACTATCACAGACTCATTAAATGTAATGGTAATATTAGTTTTGGCAATGGTAATATAGTATATAAACGTTTTGTGTCAAAATGTTGCATATATATTTATGATTTATCATTACCTCTTCAATATGCCTTTTATTTTCCCATTTATCATCCAAAAGGAATGTATAATATTTTCATTGGTTATAGTTAATTTGACTGA
The DNA here is from genome assembly GCF_040206685.1 of Ascaphus truei. Classification (NCBI taxonomy): domain Eukaryota; kingdom Metazoa; phylum Chordata; class Amphibia; order Anura; family Ascaphidae; genus Ascaphus; species Ascaphus truei. The sequence goes on along the minus strand of NC_134487.1, from coordinate 82,052,740 downwards.
TATTGGACATTTATGATGAATTGTTATGTTCGCTCTTAGAACAACATTGTATTTTTACACTTAATATTTATAAAAGACGGATCAAAATCACAATTGCAATTTCTATCCTACCTTTACAGATATTGATGAGTGTGCCGAAGGCCGCCATTACTGCCGGGAAAACACTGTGTGTGTGAATACTCCAGGATCTTTCATGTGCATCTGCCAAACAGGCTACTTGAAAATTGATGACTACTCCTGCACAGGTAAGAATAAAAGAGAGCCAATGCAACTCTCAAAGGGTGCTTCAGATAAGAAGTAATACATGAAAGGTCCATACATTTTGTTACTAAAAATGAAGACATCTGTGGTAAGCTTTACCGGCTGTGAGGTTCTGTACTGTATATTTCATATATTGATAGCCAGATTGGACTGCATCGCTATTTTTGTTTAATTATATTGATATGTTTAATAATAAAGTTACATTTAGGTGTAGAGATGCAGCCAATGTTATTGCAACATATAGTGTGCTCCAGCGGGTGAAATTGGTCGATAGCACCGCCCCCTTCTCATGCGTTGGTGATTCAAAGCAATGGTCTCCTCCCACTCTGGCACATTGTCTATGTCCCTCTGCAGGGCACCAATTGCTGCAATAACATTGCCTGCATCTGTACTTGGTTTTCCAAGAGACAGTGTAACACTATGTGAAAGGCAGGCTACCTGTGCATTGGCTTTCTTCACATTACTCTGGTAGTATTTGTCGTTTTTAACCAAGTTGCTCTCCTAATAAAGAAAAACTAGCAAACCTAATCAGAGCTAGAGCAAATAACGTGCTCTAGATGTACCATCTTCTAATGCAGCTGGGAGACTTTAATGTATAACCCTCTCTGGATAGAGCATGTAAACTTTTCAGTGTAAGCTAGATCTTTATTGGGCTGGAAGTCTGCAGCATTTGCATTAATGGATTGTACTGCCAGTTGCACCACAGTTTGACACATCTCTATTTATAGATCTGAAGTGACTTTATACCGTATATTTCATCTAGCCAGCTATGAACTATACTTGAAGCTTATACTGAAAGGCAATTATAAATATCTACAGGCAATACTAACAGATCACTTTTAAGATGACTTCTTTGATCACTAAAAGCGCTTTGTGCTTTTGTAGTGTAATGATATGACAAAAATCGTAACACATGGCCAGTTTTGTTAGAAGCAAATGGAAGAGATTTTTTCTTTTATGAAATATATTCTTTTATCTATAAATCGTAAAAGCTAAATTTACACTTTGTAAAATGAGCATTGTATTTTCAAAAGTAATTATTATAATAATATTACAAAGAACTAAACATAGAAAGAAAGATTTGTACTTCACACTTTGTTTTGCATTTGATTGTTTGCAACAGTTATATTTCCATTTTAATGAGTTTATATCATCTACATAAACTAGTTTTTTTTTTTTTTGTATTGTAAAACATTAAAAGAAATTCTACACGTTATGACCAGTTTACAAATAATGGATGCAGAAATTAATCCAAATACATGAAAATATATATTTTTGCGTTCCTCTCCATTGGTGAAAATATGTGTAAACAATACTTTGTATTCAAACATTGTTGGAGTAAAACAATTAAATTCACACATCAAATCAGTTGTATGTTCTGCTGCAGTTTAAATGTTGAATGATGTGGCGATCCATCAAACAAATAAGTGATGTACAGGACAGCAGATCACGGTTGGATTTTCCACTAGATTGCATTTCATGGTGTTGAAATTTAAGAAAGAATGGAAATAGAAGCTGGTTAGGAAATTGAGCAAGGTTACAGCTGCCATAAACTTGGATATTTGTACTCCGTCACCTATCTTATTGTTGGGCTCAACAGATTCATAGTTTTATCATACAGTATGCATGGCTCTCGGATCATTGCGGCCCATGTTTACTTAGCAGTGATATGCACTACCATAAGAAACCTTTTGATGCCAGAAGATCTTCAACGCCGTTCAAGAAAATATGGCATAGCTTGGTAAATTTGGGCCTACCTGCACACAATGATTAGAAGCTTCTTCTACTGAGTGGAGACCTAAAAGTAACTTATCTGAATTTTGCAAGGATAAAAGCTGTTTATCATCTCTAATTTTCTCTTGCCCCCTATGAATACCTGAAAAGGAATTACATGAAAGGAGCCTCTTGTTTTGTTTTATGGCAGCATGGGATCTGTGGGACCTATTTACTAAACTTCGATAAGTGACTTAATGCTGTTTTTTTAAATAAGTGTTATCACTCTTGCTATTACAAGCCGTACGGTAGCTCAAAAAATGCACAAACTCACTAGCAACTGCTATTCACAAAGCTCTGATATGCAAATCGCAGGTTAAACACTTGCATTGTGTTCTCGCTACATAAAGGATGGCGAGATCGGAATTGCGATTTGCATATGACGTCGTTTATTTTACTTTTACTAAATAGGATTTAATACGGGGGTCCCCGGAGCTAACCTGCATTCATTTCAGCTTCTGGGACCCCCGGCTTCAATCCAAGTTAATGAAAATAAAATTCTAGCCCAGCTTCATTACCTTAGGCTGCGCTTATAGTGACAGCGACAGCGACACGACGACGCTGATGACATGCTATGGTCGCTGGAAAAATCAAATTGAAGAGACTTCCAGTGATCGCGACCAATCCATCATGTCGCACTTACTATAAGCGCACGCGACGGCTTCAATACATTTGTTTTGAAGTGATGTCGCATCGCTGTCGCTGTCGCTGTTGTCGGCACTATAAGCGCGGCCTTAGTGGCTAACCACTAAAGTATTGAAGGGGTTAAACAGAAGGAGCTGCCTTTTGGTGGTAGAGGAGGTGGGCAAAGCTTGTAGTTGCCCAGGCTGGATGGTTAGGCCGCCTGGGAGGGTTGCGGGAGGCTTTAACCCCTTCATTACCTTAGTGGTAATTTAATGTAAAGAAGGGGTTAACCGCTCCAGCGAGACCTAACCACCCACCCTGGGGCATCTACCTCCTTAACCCACCCTCTCTACCCCCAACACCACCTCGCACATGAATGGGCAAAAGGGCTATTAGCTAAATATGGCAAATAGCGCTTTTGCCCATGCAAATATACAATACAGTGCTATCAAATAAAATAGAATGCAAATTACAATACTAAATAAAAAACACACTAGCCATTTTATCCATTGATTGTCACTGTCGTTACCTATGCCCTCAATGGGGGCATAGATAGCCACATTGGCAACGAATGAGCAACCTAAAGAGGCATAGTGCTCATGCAGGAATGTAATAGCATCATACAGTAACTGCTGATGAAGATCAAAAATAGGACTTGCTTCAAGTTGTGCAACAGAATCGACGTAAGCTTCCAAACGTGAAAAAAGCAATAATCGCCGAGCAATATACTGTACATCTAACGAATGAGACCCAGGGTGAAATCAGTGATGTCATTGTCAGTGTGTGTCCTTCCATATGTTTTGTTTATATTATTATATTGGGAAGTATCTTTAGTATCTTTTCTTATGTATCTATTTAAAATATGAGTTGGCTTTATGATAAATCTTTGAACCCCTTGAGCCCTCTAAATATATATTAAAACATTTTGACATTTCACCAGTATAGTTTGTTTACATACTAGAACAAAAGTGGAGGGTCAGACCATAAGAAATATAATTAATATTAATATGGTGAAAAATAAGAACCATCTATAGTGCAGTATTTATAATGCAGAGTGTGCTCAGTGCATAAAATGTAACCCTGGGCATAAAATTTAAATTTGAGTTGAAATTCCACACTGCTTTAACCTCTCATTATTCCGCTCAAAATAGGATATGTTTAGGAAGTAGTACTGTGCATATAAAAGTATAACACCCACACAGTATAACACCCACACCTAAAATTCTCTCTAAACCCAAGCAGCGCTTTATAACTAGGTGGACACTTTCACCAATGGTTTTGGCTCTAAAAAAAATATATTTTTTAATTATTCAAAAAAAATCAAAATAAGTAGGAAAAAGCTGACATAACATCATAAACCATGAGACTGAGGCAGTGGTACAGAGTCTGGTGTTGTCTCTATGCCTACCTTGTATGTTTTGCCATGTCTGGTTTGGCTACCAGTCTGCCCTCCCTGACATGCAAGCCCTGGTAAGAGCAGGCAGTGTCAGGACCAATTATGGCAGGACACAGTCAGCTCCCTTGAGTGACAGGAGAGGAGGTGAGACTAGGTCTGTGTTCTGCCCAATCCTGGGTTCAGACCTGGTACCTTCCCCCTCCTGTACTTAAGGGGTTGCAATACCACATTTAGACAGTTTCTCTACCGTTGAGAGAGACAGGTAACAGTGCTGTGCACTGACATACCCTGATCCTCTCCCCTTATGGGTGGAGGGAGTGATTACCTTTCCCCTGGCCCTGTTAGAGGGTCAGGGAAGAGTTGGGACTGCTGCGGGGGCCCTTGACCCATACTATAGGTCCAGGTACCATCAGGGCATTTGAAACCTACAGTGAACTGCATTGGGCAGAGGCCCACATGTTACTGTGTGGACAGAATTACAATAAACAATAAACTGGTTCCAGTTGAATATACCTCCTGCCTAGAGTGTAATATTTCTGGGGGGAGAGTTAACCGTTTCTACCGTAGGAGATTGCCTCCATACATCTGGAGCCTGTGGCAGATGGAGGCGCTCTGTACCCAGAGATAAGCAACTATAATGTACCCCAGAAACCAGTCCTGTTCTCCCCAACAACATCGGCGGAGACTCAGATCTACTGTGAGCAGCAGGTATGCACCAGGTACAAGGTGCCAGATATGCACTAACCTACATCATGTAATGGCGACATCTCAAAATGGGTGAGGGAAACACACAAACAGGTAATCTAATGGTGTTAACCCAACTGGAACATATTGACAAGTAAAATGGTACTGAGTAGAGACAGGTTAGATGGTGGTATAGTTAGGCCAATCTAGATTACATACTCAACACACAGTTAACCTAACTGTGTTAAGCCGACTGGTTAACCGAACTGTTCTAACCCAACTGGAACTGAATTGACTGCTACAGAGTAGAGACAGGACAGATAGTGATATGCCAACCTTGTCTATTATATACCTCCTATCCCCTGATGCTGGCACAAAATGGTGGCAGGGGTGGGAGGAGTGGCTTTCTCTGAAAAGAAATCCTAAGTGATCTGAGCCAAAGTGGGAATCGAAAACAAGGTTTTGTTACAGTTTCAATTTGACTCTGCCACGGAGTTCCAAGCTTGAAAAACTGTGAGGAGTCCCGGGATTCGAATTCAGAGGAATACCAGGCCAAGCAACCTCAAATCTCCATCTTTAATAACTTCCTGCAGAAAATGAACCACTATTTTCACCACCTACTGTATATAATTTACATAGAACATAATAAAAGATTTCCTTACCAGTTAAACTATCACTCGATTGTAGCATATTCTTATTGGTTGCCCAAGCTGTTAATAAAACAAAAAATGGGTAACCCATACAAAAAGCAAAGAAAGAATAAATATTAAAAGGGAGAGCTGGGATGCCTACGGTATTCAGCCTACCTTGCAAAGGCGGTAACCATCATAGCAAAGAGACCAGATAGCCCACCCATAGATAGGGGAAATTTAAGTGTGGAAAACCTACCTTATAACCACATCCAAAGATGAGAGAGACGCTGTGGAAAACCCAGAGGGTGATATAGGCGCACCGCCAATGACGTGATGTCCTTCGCTAATCATTTATGCTGATGTCATTACGCAGTGCTCAAAATATGAAAGCCGGCCAGAAAACAAAATAGATTAGATCGGATGACAGAGACCGCGCTCACTTGGTTGGTAAATTCAACATCAACATGATGACATTACTGAAAGGGACATGCTGAGAGGAAAATACAATGAGTTAGTGTAATAAAGTGATATACATTATATTGTACAAAATATAAACCCAATCACAATAAATATGATAAGACAAATAACCAGTAAATGTACAAAAACACAGAATAATTAAACTCGTATAAGAACAAGGGTTAAAGATGCAAAGAGTTAGTGACAAATATTAAGAACATATTTACTACAGATAAAAGGGGAAAGAATTGAGCCAAACCTTTTCAAAGGGAGAACATATGAAAGTGTCTATATACAAGGAAATGACTAGGGAATGTGTATGTTTAATAGCAAAAAGCTATAGACTAATGTAAGCCCAAAGAAAAGGGGAAATAGATTGGTATGAAAATGACAAAACATGTTTCCAACTTTTAAAGAAAAATTTAAGAAATGAAGAATGTGGTGGATGATAAAACAAAAAAGGAGGGATAAAGTACTGGTGCAGCCACGAGTATCCAAACACCTGCCTTGGAAAATCTGGGGCAATCTCCCAGTAATGCTGCAACATTTCTGCAGACAGACTAATGGCCCATCGGATTCACACAGCGGGGGTCCCTGGCAGTCCCATTCATACTGATGCAGCCACGAGTATCCGAACACTTGCCTTGGACAAGATGGGGCAATCTCCCAGTAATGCTGCAACATTTCTGCAGACAGACTAATGGCCCATCGGATTAACACAGCGGGGGTCCGTTTGAATGGGACTGCCAGGGACCCCCGCTGTGTTAATCCGATGGGCCACTAGTCTGTCTGCAGAAATGTCACAGAAATGTTGCAGCATTACTGGGAGATTGCCCCATCTTGTCCAAGGCAAGTGTTCGGATACTCGTGGCTGCATCAGTATATACAAAATAAAGCACAAAATGAGGGGAGTTTTACGTATGATCAAAAGAGATCTGTCAGCCAAGAAATCATGCAGTTGTGAGTTGTCATTAAGACCGTTAGTAGTCCAATTCAAAGCCATATACTGTATTATGTCCAATAGGCTTCACACTGTATTACCTCCTCTATATGGTATGAGTACATGTTCAATTCCCAAAAGACGGAGGGAGGATGTGGTTTTTCTGAATTGCTCCAGTAGTTTTGAATGCTCTCCTTCAGCACACAGTGAAAGAAATTGTAGAGGAAAAATGACACAGTGGAGGGAGCGACTAAAAGAACTATTAATATTACGTACATTTCCTAATTCCTTATACTGTAGGCGTTTCATGGCACTGCACTGTGCATTGCATCTATGGTATATCCATATTATATCCATATTAAGAAAGAATTGAGTCATAAAAACTTGTACTGTATGATATCCACTGATGCCCAAAAGTCTACCCAGTAATATTTAGACTATATAACAGTTGTGTAGATATATTAAGTCCCTTTCATCTACAGAACTGATCCCGTAAAGTTGCTAAGGTTTGCAACTCTTTGTTAATTTTAATAATTATTTAAGGATTGTTAATAAAAAAATGCTTTCCATAGAGACAAAAATAATCTTATTCCTAACCCACTATAATACAAAAAACATGTTACTAGATTTTTCCAAACTCTATTGTAGATATTAGATTATATTCTTTTTTGATCATATGATTGTGCAAACACAACTCTTCCAGGTCACTAAATTATTAGTCTATAAATTGTATAATTTGAGATGTCTTCTACTCTCTGCACTTATGGCAGTAGATTCTCTGAGTGATCTGTAGAACTAATGTATCCTTAGACAATATAGGACAAGGGTGTGTATTCTGAGATGAAGAAATCCTTGTGGAAGTTAAAAATAAAAAATGTCCCCAGCGCAAAGCTCATTTTCCATCAACCTAGAACAGATTACTGTTACTATAAAGTGATCTGAGGACATTAATCCGATATACAGTATTGAACTAAAGACCACTGATAGTTGGGTCTAACTGTGAACGTTTGCTTTTCAAATAAACTTCTCTATTGCACACGTGACTAGGAAAATAGGAATATTTATTTTTCCATACCTCAATGTTTTAGAAATCTATCATGAGTTGGGAGACTTTCAGATCTCAAATTTGCTTATATAGGTTATAGTTATATCGTTTCAAACAGTTTTTTTTTAGACAATTGACAACATTTGATACATTCTAAGGACCTTCTTCCATAAAGAAAACAATTACCCTTGTGCAAAGTAATCTTAATTCTAACTGCCCATCACATGGAATTAGCATGTCAGTACTGTAGCTTCCTGACTAGCATTGCAAGAGATGACTCCTTGTTAGGTTTGCAGGAACTTGGCACTCATTCAAGCTACAGTTTGTTTAAAAGACTCATTTTCAAAAGTCCCAAATATAAAAAAGAATCCTTTGTAAGCAACAAAGTTTAATGATCGCCCAGAGTAATATTTCAGTTAATGCATAAGCTAACTCAGACTCATGAATTATATTGTGCTATTGCTATGGTAGAACTTTCTTTTCCCTAAATTCTGCTTTATTTAATGCTTCATCTTTTGTTGGATGCACAGAAACTACACTATGAAAACAAATTCGGAAATATATTATATATAACTGGTGGGCGGTCCCCTGAGCTAAAAAAAAAATACTGTGGTTTAGCTCAAGAGGATTCCTTCCCCCCTCCCCCCCTCCCCCCCTCAACTCGGCTCCAATCCAGTAAAGGCGGTATCATAAGGGGATTTCTGCTTTAAATAAGTCCACACCCCACATAATTTGATCGTGCTTTAAGGATGGAACAAAGTTAGTAGTTTATGTAGTAAGACGAGTTCTGAAGGGTTTAGAGTGTAATGGGACACATTTTAATCTAGATTCTGTGTATCTGCGTGTTTTTTTGTAAGCATCTGTTCTGTCTCCCTCTCATAATGGTCTTTCTATATCTCTTGGCGTTATGTGTGTCTTGGAGAAACTCCTACAGTATAATAGTTGAAGGAGTAGTTCAGTCTGTAGTTGTCTGTGAGTGTGAACCACTGTGATCAGTGTCACTGTTGTATTGTGTACGTGTGGGTCATGAAAGGTTCTGCTTTTGTTAAATATAGGTACGTGAGAGTTGTCAAAACCAAGGAGCAACCTATAAAACCCCATGTTCTTCATAATAATCACTAACTTTTGTGAGTATTTGTTTCTTATAGCCAAAAGGTAATCTCTATATTAATATAGAGTGATTTGTATATTCAATTTCATTAATCAATCCTGGGATCTGTCTGGGGGTTAAAGCACTTCAATTCAAATGTACTGGTATTGGAACAAACTTTTTCCCTAGTTCAACTACCAAAAGTATGAGCTTGAAGGAGCGTTTGTTGATGATACTGACCCACGGTCTACAATTTTCGGGTTAGTCCTTCCTATTAAAAGAGGGAAAACAGGCAACACGGAGCAACAAACTAAGATACTATGGCTCAAAAAATATGTTTTATTCAGCCATACAGTAGTTAAAAAGGAAGCCAAAATATCCTCTAAAGAATTTCACACGAGTTGCCACTTTATCAATATCCCTTAATACTGGCTGTGAATAATGCCTGCGCATGCTGTTTTTTCTTTTTGAGCACATGAAGGCTTGTACATTTTTTAGTCCTTCCTATTGTTGGGATATTTTAAATTCATAACACCTGAGGTATGTGTTCTTCATTAGGGTACTCAGATAATGAAATAACATGAAGATTGACCACACAATGCTGTTAAGGCAGCAGTCCAAGCTACCGTTTTATTTCATTTTTCCCCCTTTAATATGTGCATCATTACAATCCACACAATGATAAGTAATTAGTTTGCTGATCGATCCGTTCTCCTGTGATAGATCGGTGAAAATTCGGCTTGGGGGTTCACTAAATGGCTGCAGAGGAGTATTCTGCAGTCAGTGCAATGCATATGCATATTAATATGACAAAGTTCTGCGGGGAGGATCATGTGACCAGGCAGTGACTAGATGCAATTGAGCTCTGCACTGCTAGATAGAGGGCAGGACTCAAAAAGGGGTGTGCCAGAGCCTGTTTCAGAAGAGGAAGGGGATGTGACTTTGTAAATAGTTGCTATAGAAACAAAAAAGGCGTGTTACATTATAATAAATTAAAAATGTACTACACAGTTGTTTATACTACAAGTATTTTCTCATAGTACAGAACTGATTTATTTAAAAAAATAAATAAAATAAAAACGCGTGAGATATTGCTTGGTCTGCAGCTTTAATGTGTCCAGAAATAATGTTTTCTAAGCGTCTTGGCCCAAGAAAAATAAAGTTTCTGTCCTTTCCAGATTGAATAATACTCAATGCGCTAAAGATTCCATCAGTGGGTACAGGATAATCAAACAAGTCCTGTAGTTAGGCTACAAACGCGTCACATGACCGGAACATTTAAATGCAAAGGAGATACCGGCACCCCATAACGTGGTTCTGCTCCGGAGACCCCCTGCTCCCGCACACTAGTATTAACATTTTTATTAAAACCCTGCGATCGCTGGCGAGATAAGCGCAGGGAGAGGCGTCTCTGTCTGTGCAGCTCTCTATGCAGCTGGGCCAGATTGCTGCAGATCCACGGGTGAGAACGTTTGAGGGAGGCTGAGATCACATCGCTGCTCATCGTACGTTTTGGTCATTTTGCTATCGCATGCTTCAGAGTCTTTCTGAATACGGCGATAACTACACTGGCAAAACCTCCAGCGTAACATGCCAAACGAGAAATTTTATCAAGGCTACTAGAATAGGCCCCATAAACTTTAAATGCTCAGGCCTTGGTCATTTTCCTGATGCTAATCCCTTTGTCTGTTTATATTGTTCTGTATGTTATGGGGATCTGGAATTGCATAATTACTGTGGATATTTCTAGTATCTTGTATCACTTAAATGACCTAATGTGCTTATTTAATGAATGCTTTATTGTCTTTATTTGTACCCACCAATTTTGCTATGCAATTACTTGGAAAGACTTAGGCCCATATTTACTAAGCAGTTTTCTGCCATAAGTTATATTCCGGTGATGGAAGACACTTTGCAGCTCACTCAGTGCTTACAGTGCTTAGTAATTATTGCCTTAGTCTCAAATTCATATTTTAATCTACATATCTATCTTTCTGCTTGTCAGTCTATTTATTTCCCTGGCTCTGTATTTTTATTTAAATGTGTCTATGTATCATCAACAAAATGTAAGTATGTAATTTTTTTTAACATTAATATATTAGGGTTTTGCACTTACAGTAATTTACCATACGTACAAATTGTTGTGATATGTATCAAATTCTGCATAGCTGTCCATTATTTGTTTCTCTTTTGTTTTGAGTCAGAAAACATTTAATAGTCTGAGATATAATATATCAAAAACGCCTCTAGCTAGCAATCTGTATCAAATGTTAGATATGTGATAAATAAGCAGCTTGCATTTATCACAGCCACAATCAGTATAAAGCAATCCTTTCTTTGCTTTGATTCATACACTCTATCTTCACACAGTGAAAAAGGGTATATTGTCTAAACTGCAATAGCTATTATCAAACATTGTTTGCCTTTCAGTTGTGCAGCTACTAACGATGAATCCCATAGTTTTCTTGTTTCAATAGAGACCACTCATATAAAAAAGGATATAGCTGTTGCACTTCAGTTTATTTATAAAGTAGGAACACCATTCATACAGTATTGATTTGTTTCTCTGTAAACACCTCTTCTTGCTTTATCTATTATATTCCTTATTGAACATATCATTTAAAGTGGCAATACTGTTTTTTTTTCTACTAGACAAATAGTTTCTTATAACATCCCTAAAGCAATCTAGTTTTGCCCCATTGATGTAATAGAGTTGTGTGATCGGTGCAATGCTATTTGACACAGCTAATTTTCAAGGTAAATCAGATGTACATCTCACAGGCTTGGAAGTTACTGAAATGTTGTACAGCAGTCTCCTTAATATATTGAGCAATAGTAATGAGATGCAAAGGCACAATATTTTATTGCGGATTAATATCACTGAATTGAGCAGGTTTTAGAAGCGTACGGGTGGGACTTTTCTTCCTACATTGGAGTATTGTGTGGAGGAGCAAAATAGAAAAGAATCAAATCTAACTCTGGTAATACTGTAGTTGTATACAATTGACCACTCATTTGTTAAAGACGATTGCCGTTTTTCAATGTATAACATTGTTAGTCACAGATCTTCAGGGTGACAAACGGCCATGGTCTGCATCATTGCTCTGGCAAACACCACATTCTGAAGAAAGGTTGACCTAAGCAGGAGTATTTAAAAAAACACATTTGTTATTAACAACATACAAAAGTCCATCCACATGCTGTTGAACCTCACACTTAGTCAGACTGAGTAGATCCCTATCTAAATAGCTTATTTAGAAATGTAAAAAAAAAGAAATAATAAAACATATACTATCAATATTAATGGACATCCACCAATACAACATTTACTAAGGAACTTTAATGGGCATTGTGAGACAGTGTATAAGAGGATAAAAACTCTCTCAATTTAACAGACCAGAAAAAAACACACCCTAGCTTGCAGGTCTGCTAGCTGATTGGAGATGGGAGGTTTAAAAGTCAGGCAGCAGACTTCCTGCTGTCTCTCATTTTGCTCTCAATCTGTGAGGAGACAGGTTGCAGAGCGTTTTTTTCTGGGGGAGAGTCTGAACTCCCTTTAAAGGCTTTATGCGCCGCCTCTCCTTTGTGACGCTGAACCAAATAACGGAGACCACACATAATGTTGGAAGAAAAGGTTACAGCTTTATTTTAACATCTGCTGTTAAAATCCTACCAGCCTGCCCGCCAGCCCAGCATGCTCCATGTGAAATGGGGGGGAGATCCTTGCCCAGAGGCCAGCATTGCCCAGAGGCCAGCAATTGGCCGCGCTCCCTCCCCCTGCCCGTAGCATGTGAAATGGGGGGGAGACACTTGCCCAGAGGCCAGCAATTGGCCGCGCTTCCTCCCCCCACCCAAAGCACCACAAAATTGGAGGGGGAGATCCTCATCAGCGGGATGTTGGGCTGCATTCTCTCTCCCTCCCGCCCCTAGGGTCAGCTTAGGGCCAGCCCTAAAGCTGGCGCCCAGCCTTTTACCAGCGTTGATTGGGCATAGGCCAGCCCCTCCAGCCTGTCGAGCTGTTCTAGGGGCTTCAGCTGAAGGCCGGACCCTAAAGTCCTCGCCCGTTCTCTGTCTCCTGAGCTTGGCAGCTCCACTGTGACGAGGAGACAAACTGCTCCTGTGTGATACAAAATCATGTTAATATAACAATCCAACAGCTCAATGCAATAGCCAAACATTGGGGATTGGTGGGAGGGAATTCCGGTAGCTCTGTCTCTCTCCCCTGAGGACCCACTCTTTATACCCTCTCCCCCCTCACCCTGCATGGGTGGGGCAAGCAGCCTTCTCCACTCCGAGGGGAGAGGGGGAGGAGTTAGCTGACCCCCCAGCTCACGCCAATCAGGACGTCGCAGCCCCTAAGGAGCCTATGACCCCATGCTGGGGCCTCTGCCTCTTCAATGTGTGCCTGAGATTAAGGACTGTTGTGTTATTTTTCAGACCTATGGAACTTACTTTAAATGCTTTCTTTTATGTTTGTTACAAGTATACTGTAACCTGCTTTCCCTGGTAAGGGAAATAAAGGACTTTGATTGCAAGGAAGTGGTGTGTGAGCTCCTTTCTGACCATACTACCTACAAGGCTGCACCATCACAAGCACATATATACGCTTTTATATCATAATAAACAACATCATAACAAAAGTTCTAAAATCAAAAAAGTTAATATTTGCTGATCTGGGAATAGCCCAGATGTAAAACTGGTTGGGGCTCAGAAGACCAACAGTTATGACTTAGAAAGAAAAAAATGATTGTACAATACAGGTATTTTGGGAAATTATGCATTAAGGTATCTTTGTTTGCATTGTATATGTGCATTCCCAAAAACAAGCTCTGGAGTCAGAGAGACTTTGACATTAGTAGTGTCTCCGGTTGTACACATATCCCCTATAACCTTCCTTCAAAAAATTAGGGAGGTATGCTTGTGGTGAAAAAGGAGTGCACCTAAAAGATATGCTAATGGCTATGGAAAGTATATTTAAATGAGTCCCATCCCACTCTTTGTAAAATAATTTCCATACCAACTATATAGAGTTGATAAATCTAAGGCAGGAGAGCGCAAACATTTGGAGCTGCGCCCCCTTGCCTGCTCCCGCAGATACTCGCGCCCCCCTTACTGTTTGATCGGCGTCAAGTGTGATGTCACACGACCCCGTTGCCATGGAAATGCGGCATCAAATGACGCCGCGGGGTCATGTGACGTCACATGGCCCCGCAGCGTGATTTGACGCTGTGTTGCCATGGCGATGCGGCACAACAAACTACTGAAACCAGGTAAGTAGGTTGCAGAGGCCTCTCACGATCCCCCGGCATTTAATTTAAATGCTGTGGGGACGAGCGTGGGGCCTCTGTAACAGCCTGCGCCCCCCCCAGAAACATCTAGCGCCCACTGTTTGCGCATCGCCGTGTTTGCGCACCTCTGATCTAAGGTACCGACCTAATGACTTGACAGGTATAAGACCCAACAGGACTAGACCTCACAACCAATGCTTTTCTATGAAACAGCTCTAGCAGTGTGAGCTAACTAGTTATACATCCAAGGGATATTTATTTTGTTGATTGCAACCTTAACATTTCTGAAGCACAAAGTAATAATATGTGCTGAGGGCTATGAGTTACTGAGGCCAGTTGAGATTAAATAAAACACAGGGTTTCTGACACACACACAAGTAAAAACAAGTTGAAGCACAGCAAATGCAGATGCAGTGAGAAAGTGGGCCATAAATGTTCTGCCATTAGGCACTTACGGTGCTGGAATACTTTACACCCTATTTAAATAAATGGACTTTAAGGTGTCTTCCTGCACCAGAAGGTGTCTCATGGAAGAAGACTGTTTATTAGATATGCTTCTTTATCCCTTAAGAGGGTAAAGTGCTTTGTACAGCACTTGTATGAGCATTCAATGAGAAGTAGAGCTCAAAACTAAGTATACTGTGACAGTAGTGCTATCCATGAGCTAGTTTAGCTCACACTACTAGAGCTGTTGTCCTGAATAACAGAGGTTATATGGGTTCAACTTTTCAACCTATTAGGTCTGACACCATACCCCATTCCTCATAAAGGCGCCTTAGATTGGTCAACCCAATAACAGTTTGTGTGATTTGGGAAGCCAGTGGAATCACTTCTTGCAGTTTGGAAAGTTTTACTTATTTTAAAATAAAGTTTTTCAATTCAGCATCTGTCTTGCACTCTGGCATATGGCACAGTGAACATTTTTGTCCCTGTTCTGTTATACCATAGCCACCTTTTTGCATATCCTTCATGTTGCACCAAAAAGCAGACCATTTCCACCTCCTGGTTGACAGTGTAATATTCCTTGTGGAGCATATCTCAGATACCTGTGAGGTATGCTAATAGCTAGATTAGCCTTCAAAGTCCAGAGGGAGCATGGGAGATAGTCAACACAAAGAAAACAGAAGAATATCTAATTGTAGGTGTCTTAATAGTTTTGGGGAGTGTACAGAGCCTTGGCTCCTATAGAATGCTTACTCACAGTGTGATGAGTTATAAATGGCAGTTCCAAAACTGTGGCAAATTTGCTTGTCTAAACTTGGTTGTAAAGTTGTCAGAAGGGATGCACCTCAGTATAAGAGAGAATGTACCATAGCGCAGATCAGTTTGAAAATGTCTTTATAAGTATAAAAATATAGGAACCGTACTTACAATTTGTATGAATTTTAAAAACAAGGTCACAACAATGACGACATCGTCGGTGGTCTTATCTCTTCACCGCCCCCGTCCCCTTCAGTGGCACCGATGGTCACAGTGGACATCTTGGTGAAACTGGATGTGACGTGACGGAGCAAGCAGAGACGCGGCGAGGAAGGCAGCAGCTGGGGGGGATGGATACCCCAGATCATCGGCACTACGGAAGGGGACAGGGGCATTGAAGAGATTGGGGCATTCTTTGTGATCATGCTTTTAAAATTCGTACAAATTGTAAGTACGGTACCTATCTTTTTATACTTAGACATTTTCAAACACAGAGAAATACTAACCGCTCAACCTTTGTAAACAAGTAACAATGAAGTATCTAGATCAATGGGGTGCATGGGGTAATGGAATACGTATATTTACATGGTGATCCAAGAGGGATCAAAAAAGATTACCCATATCTGCACTCAGCCAAAAAAATCCTAATACAATAAAGTAGACAGATAGTCTTCAAATAATGTTGGTTTTAATTTGTGTTAATACACATGGGCTATATATTAGAAATGTGTCTGATATGACTGAGAACCTAAAACTATGTGGTCACAACAAAATATACATAAAAACATTTTTTTTTAAATTTTTATTAACCAAATAGACTCACTAAGTGCAACATATATACACACGCTGTGTCAATTGTTAAAAATCCCCGCTGGTGGGATAAAAAGGTATATTGAAACAATGTCAATATACAGATAGATATAAGGAAATCTTCCATTTTGTAACAATATCCCCTGAGAGCAATTGTCACAAACCGCTTGGTTTGTATCAAGGTAAGTAGATAAATAATCTTACGAATCCAAATGATGTCAGTATGGGTGTCTCAAATAGTGTCAAATATCCTGTCATTGTGGTGATTAGTAGCATATTCAGTGTTCACCGAATCACAGCAGAGGTACCATTTAGTATTGGGAATGTATCCTTATGTCCCTGGTTGTTACCAAAGGGGGTTAATCATAATAGTGTGTAGTGATTCATTCAGCTATGTCAGCATACATCTCTATCATAGCAGAGCAGGTCCATACAATATGGTGTAATTCCAAACTCTTTACACCCTAGGTTCTCTTTATATTCAGCAAGTAGCAAGCAGACTGATCAAATATACAAATATTCCTTCTAATACTGGATAGTGATAAGTATAAATATAATCATACAGGTGTACATAACGGATACATGTACATGCTTTATCAGGATCAGAATTTGTTTTATTAATATCTTGTATTTGAAATGTTTCTGATATAATATTAATATTAGAGAACACAAAGTGCCAACTCTTCCATACCCCAAAATCAGGTTGGTGGGAAAGGATTCCCGTCATCTTAGTATAGGAGGGTTGTTTGAATAAAATGTATGCAAGTACATCCACACACAACACATGTGCGCTAGCACATGTACATGGACAGGAATAATACATTAGGGAGCTGGTAAGTCAGAATAGGATCCAAGCGACCCAAAAGACATACAGTATATAAACACAGAGAAATACTAACCGCTCAACCTTAATAAACAAGTAACAATGAAGTATTTAGATCTCTGGGGTGCATGGGGTAATGGAATACTTATATTTACACGGTGATCCAAGAGGGATCAAAAAAGATCACCCATATCGGCACTCAGCCAAAAAAAATCCTAATGCCTTCAGTAACAACCAGGGACATAAGGATACATTCCCAATACGAAATGGTACCTCTCCTATGATTCAGTGAACTGAATATGCTACTAATCACCACTATGACAGGATATTTGACACTATTTGAGACATCCATACTGACATCATTTGGTTTCATAAGATAATTTTATCTACTTATAGTACCTTGATACAAACCAAGCGGTTTGTGACAATTGCTCCCAGGGGATATTGTTACAAAATAGATGATTTTCCCATATCTATCTGTATATTCATATCATTCATTGTGGAGATTATATATATATATATATATATATATATATATATATATATATATATATATATTGCAGTAATATTTTGCATATTACATGATCATTGACCTGTGTGGTGCTGGATTTGTTTAGAAGACTGACAAGCTAGTCAAATCTGTTACCCATAACCACTAGAGAGAATTTACTGACAACAACAGTAATTGCAGATGGTAATTGGTGTCATTTACCTTGTTATAGACCAATGGATGTGACAATCTTGGGACAAACCATCTGTCACACACTGTTAATTATCAAGTTCTGGGACTTGAGCACTGCACGGGGGGCTTGCAGATGAAGAAATTAACAATATCACCAGTGACCTAACAACTTGAGGAATCCTGCTTCTGAATAAATAGGCAGGTGCAGAGACTTCCCATGTGAAACGCATGTTTTTAAACAGAACACACCAAAATAATGTTGAGGTAAAGAAAACAAAGTTTGCGACATCTGCAAGAGTAACAAAAGCAGTAATTCTACTTGTACAAGCATCAACAAGCTAAAGAGTGATAACCTCAGGATTTCATATACGTTGGATATGTTATCTAAACTTTTCAAGAGGCTTTAGTAGACATTGTAATATCTCTTTTTTTAATGAGGAGGTAATCAACAGATTTTTTTTTTTTATGTACCAGGAAATAAAAGCAACATGCTTTTGTACAATAAACTTTCCGCGGCGCATCCAAATACATAATTTTTGTCATCATTTATTGAAAAAATGGAAACAATAACATCTAAAGTACCTTTATTAAGAACTTTTCATACTGTACCAGAGTATTAGTATAATCATGGTGAAAAAGACCTTTCAAATACATCATTGGCCTACTGTAAATACAGGAAAAAGGTATTTTTGGTGAAAAAGAAAGTTATATAGTGTAACAAATGGTAATGCTTTGAAAACAGCAGAATGCTGTAAGAGAATCTCAGTGCTGTATTCATTTAGTCGTTTATGACATGTTTCACCAGGATTTACAAATACATTTGCAGGTGCAAGGAAAGTTCTATGAGAGAGAATAAAACCGTATAACAACTGTGCTTTGGATTATTCAGTGTTAAAGTATAATATATTTAAAGGTGCCATTCTGCCTGCAAGGTTATTTTTTCAAGATTTCTTTTAAAAAGTGTACAATAAAGGGCCTGTTTCCCTTTACTCAATATTTCCCTGTTTGCTGATTTTAAATGGTATGCTTTATTGCTGAAAAATTGACCTCCCAATTTATGTCACTGGATTTCACAGAGCATTGTATGAGAAACCCAAAAGAAGACATTTTCTTTTGATTCATCTCTTTGACGTCTGTATGGAAATCAGCTCTGTGCAGCGTATTGGGTTGGAGCATCTGAGAATAGACAGCAGAGGTTGCCATGAGTAAACTCTACAGCCGGCCTTGGGACTTTATGATTACAAAATTATATGCAATCAAATACAGCTAGGAAAAAACAAATAACACTGGCTTAACCCTTTTGGTGCCCCAAGACGTAGTCACTACATCATGGGCTCTGATACTCCAGGGGCCCTATGATGTACTGGCTGCATCATGCCCAAGGAAAGCTATTTATCCCAGCTTATATCACATCCTGCATTCCCATGGCGGGCATATTACAATCTACACTGAAGACAAATATAAGATGAGGACGACTCCTCTTACGTTTCGGGTCAAGGCCCCGTGACAGAGAGGCCATATCCAGGGGTGTAGCTATAGCCCTAGCAGCCCAGGCAAAGCCCGGGGGCCCGCGCTCTCGCCCCTGTCGGCAGCCCATCTATCTCTCTTCAGATAGACAGGCTTGGGTGGGTAGGAGGAGAGCGGAGGATGCGGCTGCGGAGTGCGGAGCTGATCACAGAACAGCTGTAGCCAGTAGGAGGGAGAAGAACAGGGCTGCTTAACCGCTTCTGGGCAGGAGGTGGGGCTGCAGAGCACTCCATAGCTGCTCCTCTCTACATCTCCCGGTACCGTGTGTGCGTGTGTGTGTGTGCGTGCGTGCGTGTGTGTGTGCGTGCGTGCGTGTGTGTGTGCGTGTGTGTGTTGGTAAGTGTGTGTGTGTGTGTCTGTGTGTCTGTGTGTCTGTGTTGGTGTGTGTGTTTGTTTATAACTGTGTTGGTAAGTGTGTGTATTTGTAATACATACTGTATGTGTGTTTCATGCATTATGAGCATGTATATGTTGTATATTTAGTGTTTTTATATATATATATATATATATATATATATATATATATATTGATTGCAAATATGTATTTGTATGTGGTGTGTGCGTGTGTGTGTGTGTGTGTGTGTGTTACACTAATGTTGTATGTTTGGTATGTGTGTATATGGTGTAGTGTTTGTGTGTATATATCGGAGGGGATGGAGGAGAGGATAGGAGAGAGAGGATGGGAAGATGAAGGAGAAAGAGGATGGGAGAAGGGAAGAGAGAGGTGGGAGGGAGGATAGAGAGAATGGAGGGAAGGGAGGAGAGAGAGGGTAGGAGGGAGGGAACAAGAGAGGGTGGGATGGAGGAGAGAGAGTGTGTTAGAGAGGAGAGAGAGGATGGGGGAAGAGTAGGAGAAATGGTGGGGGGAAGGGTGGGAAGGAGTGAGGAGAGAGAGGGTGGGCGGGAGGAGAGAAATAGAGGAGGGGGAGAGGGAAGAGAGGGAGGAGAGTGGATGGGGGTGAGGGAGGAGAGTGGATGGGGGGATAGGATTGGGTGGAGGATAGAGAATGGGGGGAGAGAGTGAGGATGGGGGAGAGGGAGGAAAGCAGAGTAGGAGACCATAGTCCTGGGTCCAGGAAAGATCTTGTTGGCCCTGCATACGGAAGGATGGAGACTGGTATGTTGGAACAGGGCCCAGTTCTTGCCTGTTGGGGAACCCCATAACAGGTTTTTAATCTGTGTCGCTGTCTTTAGTGTCAGGTGCACCACCCGGCTCGCCTATGCCCAGGAGCAAATCTGCTACTGCTCTTTCTACTTTTGCTGGGGTTGAGAAACCATCATGGTAGTGATTTGGTGGAGGATCAAGAGGTACTGCAGAAGGAAATAAAATTGGTAAGACAGCAGTTGGTGGTACTTCTGGCAGTGATCCAACTGCTGGAAGCCCAACTGGGTCAGATGCGCCAGTCATTACTAGAAAAGTGAGGGTGACTTTGGTGGTGATGGTGGCATTTTTTGTGATCTTAGTGGGGAGTGTCTGAGGCAAGGTGAGGAAAAATGTCAGTGGTATACCCCAGGCTGGTATTCAGTCCTGTTCCCCGAGCTTGCAGGCATTATGTGGGCATGCACCCAGATGAACTACCTACATGACTTATTACCACACCATGGTGAGTGATTCTGTGGTGGTCTACTGAGCTGTATATGATGCAGAGGTGTGAAGGGGCACAAGCCGGTGCAATCGCTATGAAGTGTCAAGATTGACTCCCGCAATACTCCCCGTAGATACACAGGAGTCAAGTGCCCAGGGCTGATGGGAACTAGAATCTCCCCTGAGGTCAGAGGCCATCTTAGTTCAGGGTATATAAATCCCCTGAGGTCAGAGGCCATCTTAGTTCAGGGTATATAAACCCTTCCCAGCCTTCTAGTTGTTGCTTGTCAACGTTTTTGTTCCTGAGCAGCGGTCTGACTATTTTCTTGCCACCTGATCTCTGTTGTTCCTCGGCTAACATTACCATGCATCTAGCTCTACAGACTTTACAGGTACGTTTTGATTTGCCTTGTATTCGCCTAGCATTTCTTGCCCCCACCCCCCGCCCCCCTTCTCTTTTGTTTTTCCCTAGCTACCTCACTTTTTGCACCTAGCACTGCATACTTTAAAGAAGCTTTTTTCATTAATTACCTTGGTGTGAACATTAAACACTATCTATTTAACTTATATCAGTCTCTTGTTGTGTTTAGGGTTTTATGTTACCTCCGAGGGTAACATACTCCTGATAGAAGCCTGGGAGAGGTACCATCAGCAATCCTATACGTCCTCATCTTCCTCCAGATGCAAACTAATTGTTGCTGTCTAAATCTCCACTCTTGCTCTTTTTTCTATGTTTTTAGGCAATGTTGGCAAAATCATTGGAACATTGTTATTGAAATATGCCAAGCACTAGTATACTCCGGTCACGCCAGTGGATTAATGGTTTTATTTTGGGGGTAACGATCAGCTTACATACTGTATATGCAAAAATATCCCTCCCTCTTTCTTATTGCCTGCCTGCTGTGCCCACCTTGCCCTTGCCACACAGAACTAGCTAATACCTCCCTCCTTTCTCCCTTTTCCAAACAACACAGACACACTGTTTTTTTCAGGCTGTATCAGACTAGGCTATGTGCTATGCAGGCCTTCAAATATTATTGATGAGTCTCATGTTTACAATCATTTCCGTTGTTGTAAATGCATTAATTTTATTTAGCAAAATGTTGTGTACTGTATCGAAGGTCAAATATGCGCATATCAGCACTATCTTTCTTTAATGTTATGCTACCCACATTTCTATTATGATGTGTGTAGCGTTCGTGACATTATAATGAACAGCGGTTGACACATTTTGTTGAAAATGTATAAACATACGGTCTTCTTTCAAGCAACTATATAAAAAATAAAAAGCCATTATAGCTAAAAATACAATAAATTAAATAAAAGGGCCCTGTTCCTCCACTCCACATCTCGCCCAGAGCATTGCTGGTATCAAACCATTCCTGCCTCATAAATTGACACAGTGCACATAAAAAACAGTGGCACATACAGGTAGAAACTATACTACACATGTCGCAGCCATTGTTGCCTTTATTAATGCAGAATAATGCACAAAAAAGTTAAATACACTATCGTTTTCAAGGGCGCATGCATTAACGCAGAGTTAAATAATGCATTTGCCGTGATGTAAAATCTCACTTTAGAAGGAGATTAAGAAGAATTAAGCCCTTCCCATCTACTGCTACAAACACTATCTAGAACACTATCTTCACTATCACTATCTTCTGCTGATCAATATGTACAGTATGTATATCTTTATTTGTCCTGTGCCATCCATGTTACATAGTGCTTCACAGAAGTTATTGAATGAGCAAAATAATATGAGACCTATTGAGATTAAGAAGAAGCAAAAGAGAACAAGCCCTGCTCTATTGCACTCGTGATCCCGGGACATGATCAAGTTCAAACTTAAATCTTTAATAGGTAATACAAGAAAAAAATAGGTGAACGAAATGAACATATATACAACAAACAATTAAAACTAGTCCAGGGCTAGTCCAAAAGATATATATTAGGAAAATGAATGCAGTGGCTATAGGCAGTGTGCTGATAGTGTTCACAGTAATAGGTGACACCTAATTTAATCATCCAGTATTGCCCAACCAAGCCTACATTAATCCAAGTCGTATATACAGTAGATCTAAAAAGAGTTTAACAGGGGTAAGTATCCTTCTGGTTTGTGGAATGGGTTAAAGGGTGGGCCAATTTCCCAAAGTAGAGACCTGAGAACCTAGTAGCCCAGGTAGATATATAGTAGTAATCATCATAGTCAGCAGCTAAAGGTTTAATTCAGGCTAAAGTTTCAAGCTGCAGAGTAGAGTAGAGCTTCTAATAGTCCCGATGAAACAGTGCAAACAGCATGCGGTTGTAGCTACAATTGTAGCAGTGTAGACTTGAAAGTTAAGGTGAATAGAAACTCAGTAGCCAGAAAACCCTGTAAACTTCCTCACTTGATACTGTAGTAGAAGATTTAGGACAACGTTACACTAATAAGCAGCGTGTCCATTCAAAGCTTGAACTAATCACACATAATAATTAACGTTTAAAATAGAAGCTGGAATGAGTATATTCTGCTGCAAATTACCTATCTAAACTAAATATCAGGAGCCCCCCAAACAGACTAGAGTGAATGACACAATGACATAGGTCACATGGATGATGTCATCACGTCATTCACTCTAATCGAAGTACTAATTAGAGATGAGGGAATGTTTTTGGCGGATTTGAATCCGACTTGGATTGGTCGATTCCTTTGGTCAGCAGATTTCCACAAATCAGTCTAAAAAAATGGTGATTCGTCTTTTCTGGATTTTTTTTTAATCACTGATAATGGTGATTAATAATCCATGGTTCGGATTTTTAACAGTCCGTCAATGGATTATTGAAATGTGTGCGCAGATTTTTCAGCAGCAGTCTCACTACAACTCTGTATATGTACAAGTTTTTCACATTTAAAAATAAAATAAAAACAAGTATGTCCCTGGGTTTGTCCTCCTACCCTAGTGTCAGAAATAAAACAGTTAGTATGTATATATATATATATATATTTACACAGAAAAATACATTTAGACTGTGCCTATAAAGTGTAGTCTTACATGTAAAACTTAAAACCCCTAAATGGAATATATAAACATAAAATAAAAATATATAAATTAATACATTTCAATGACAAATTATATGATTACCAAAGCAATATCGTGTTAAACTAGTAAAACAATATATAATGAATAGACAAGACTAAATATATTGAAAGACCATTGATGGTAATATTCATTTGCTAAGCTAGTAAAACATAAATCTGATGGGCAAAAAGGTGATTAAAAAGAATGCATAAAAATAGAAAAAAAATATAGAACAAAATATATAAAAGTCCAAGAAAACAAAACCATAAAAATAGTCCAATAACTTTATAACCAGAATTGGTTAACCTTAATTGATCCTTTACGATACTGGCAACCTTCTTCACGGGTACAACAACCTCCTTTTACAAGACCTGGATAGAAAAAAAGAAGAAAAAGCGCCCAATCCTAGTGGGATACCAGTGATAAAAATGTAATGCTCTGAACATAACAATTTAAACCTAACAAACATCCAAAGTTATTAAGCGTTTTATGAGATAACTCATGCCCCAACATAGCAGTGGAACACTGCTCTGCTTGCTCTGCTTCACCTGGTCCATCATGGGATCACCTCCTCACAACACTTCCCAATGTGTGTTGCTCTTTAGGGAGTCCTCCGGCAACTGGCAGTATATCAACAGCGTTCCGAATAGAGGAAAGTTCCCAGTCCTCAGGGCTGAGTATCCACACTTATTCTGGCGTAGTGATTCAATGAATCTTTACACACTGCCTCTCAGCAGCACATAACCCTACGCGTTTCTTCAAATAGACTGATTTCATCAGGAGATGAATTTTGGTTGCGTATGTATGGTATATACAGCACCAGAATCCAATCAAAAGAGACTTATCAAATTTACCCCTGTGTATATAGAAATCTAAGTCCTTCCAATTAACCTACATGATATCGATAGAGAGAGAGAGAGTAACAGGATATCATTATTCAACAATTATAAAAATCAATAGTTTGCCAGAATCTTGATAATTTTGCAAACATCTGATCTAATCAATATTTATGTATAATATGTATCACAATTCTATTGAATATATACTAAACAAAGGAAACCCTCTATATTCATTGGCTTCTATAGAGGGCAGCACAGAAATACAAAAGTGTTACTGATTGATCTTTATTTTTTTTTATTTTTTTTTAAAGGTGTGGTATATTCTTTTTTTTTTTTTTTCAAATATTTTTATTGGGTGGTTACACAGGTACATACATATAACAATGTTTACATCCCAATACAGAGCAACTTTTTCCAATTTTTGTAGAAGAGGGGCAAGGATAGTTGCCCAAAAGGTAGGGCTTCCCTGAAGGAGGGAAACTTAGGCTAATGAGAAAGTGAGAAAGAGGAGACAGAGAGCAATAGGGGAGAGGGGGGGGCAGGGGTGTTTTCCCGGGGCGACCGGCCTCCCAGTTTTCTGGATTGTAGTTGTGAGTGGGATGGGTGTGGCTGTTTTTCATATGGGCGATATCCCTTTCTAAAAGAAGGGGGGAGGGAGGGGGGCGGGTCCCCTCTTATAGGATCAACCAGGGTTCCCATATTTTGTAGAATGAATTCGTTTTTTGCTTCAGGTAAGCTGTGAGCTTTTCCATAAGCATCACCTCAACTGATTGATCTTTTAAATACTTGCCGAATTTCATATAAAGAGAAATGATTAACAACTACAATTGTTAACCTAATTCCTTTTAGTTAATGGTCACCATTTAGCCTACTAATTAAGGATAGATTTTCTAGAAAATGTAAACTAGTTCCCTCAGGGTTATTAAGAAATTGATATTATACCACTATACAGTTGTGTGAAAAAGAAAGTACAGCCTCTGAATTCTATGGTTTTACATAACAGGACATAATAACAATCATCTGTTCCTTAGCAGGTCTAAAAATTAGGTAAATACAACCTCAGATGAATAACACATGACATATTACACCGTGTCATGATTTATTTAACAAAAATAAAGCCAAAATGGAGAAGCCATGTGTGAAAACCTTAGTACACCTTATGATTCAATAGCTTGTAGAACCACCTTTAGCAGCAATAATTTGAAGTAATCGTTTTCTATATGACTTTATCAATCTCTCACATCGTTGTGCAGGTATTTTGGCCCACTCTTCTTTACAACGTTGCTTCAGTTCATTGAGGTTTGCAGGCATTTGTTTATGCACAGCTCTCTTAAGGTCCCGCCACAGCATTTCAATCGGGTTAAGGTCTGGACTTTGACTGGGCCATTGCAACACCTTGATACTTTTCTTTTTCAGCCATTACGTTGTAAATTTTCTGGTGTGCTTGGGATCATTGTCCTGTTGCATGACCCAATTTCGGCCAAGCTTTAGCTGTCGGACAGATGGTCTCACATTTGACTCTAGAATACTTTGGTATACAGAGGAGTTCATGGTCGACTCAATGACTGCAAAGTTCCCAGGTCCTGGGGCTGCAAAACAAGCCCAAATCATCACCCCCTCCACCACTGTGCTTGACAGTTGGTATGAGGTGTTTGTGCTGATATGCTGTGTTTGGTTTTCGCCAATCTTGGCGCTGTGCATTATGGCCAAACATTTCCACTTTGGTCTCGTCTGTCCAAAGGACATTGTTCCAGAAGTCTTGTGGTTTGTTCAGATGCAACTTTGCAAACCTAAGCCGTACTGCCATGTTCTTTTTAGAGAGAAGAGGCTTTGTCCTGGAAACCCTTCCAAACAAACCATACTTATTCAGTCTTTTTCTAATTGTACTGTCATGAACTTTAACATTTAACATGCTAACTGAGGCCTGTAGAGTTTGAGATGTAACTGGGCAGCAACAATTGCTTCTCTAAGATCATTCCTATGTATTTCCTCTTTGGCATTGTGTTAACACACACCTGAATGCTCCAGACCAGCAAACTGCTAAAACTTTGGCTTTTATAGAGGTGGTCACACTTGCTGATGATCAATTTATCAAGCGCATTTGATTAACAGCACCTGTCTGCTACTTAGCATCTTAATACCTATGGAAGCAGTAAGGGTGTACTTAGTTTTTCTCACATGGCTTCTCCATTTTGGCTTTATTTTTGTTAAATAAATCAGGACACGGTGTAATATGTAATGTGTTGTTGTTCATCTAAGGTTGTATTTACCTAATTTTTAGACCTGCTAAGGAACAGATGATTGTTATTATGTCCTGATATGTAAAACCATAGAATTCAGAGGGTGTACTTTCTTTTTCACACAACTGTATGTTACAGTAAATTTAGTCATACATGAAACCACATAAGTGTAGAGTGAAATGGAGGAGAATGAGAGTGATTGTCCATAATAATATAAATCTTATTTACTTTATGATTTTAAATATTTAGTCATTAATTTCTAATATTTTAATAGCCTTTTAATTCTTTGACAATAAAACCACAACGAAAGAATGCAGATAAACAAACAAAGAGAACAGACCTCACCACCACTTCATAGATTATTCAAAATCTGACCATCCTATGGCGTTCAGCAATCATATAAACATAATTGTATATAACCAATAATGCACAATATTTTATACTAATTAAATAATAATACTGTATATAACAAGTGAAAATAATTTTAAATACTATACTAACTGTTCATAAATGTATCTAAATCCACTAAATAATATTGGTTTTGTGTGTGGAAATTGAATAAATGTGTTTTAATCTAAAATACCCTAAAGGTATTATTGTGATATACGTGATGTCTAATAATTTGTGTATATTAATT
This sequence comes from Ascaphus truei, assembly GCF_040206685.1. Classification (NCBI taxonomy): domain Eukaryota; kingdom Metazoa; phylum Chordata; class Amphibia; order Anura; family Ascaphidae; genus Ascaphus; species Ascaphus truei. The sequence goes on along the minus strand of NC_134487.1, from coordinate 82,025,146 downwards.
AAAATAGTATCGTGTTTGTTAACTAAAAAAACTACTAATTGTTTACACCATTAAATGTCTAAATCCAAATTATGTAACTCTAAATATTAGAAATTAATGACCAAATACTAAATATTTAAAATCATATAGTAAATAAGATTTATATTATTATGGATAATCTCTCCCATTCTCCTCCATTTCACTCTACACTTATGTGGTTTCATATATGACTAAATTTAGTGTAACAGAGAGTGGTATAATATCAATTTCTTAATAACCCTGAGGGAACTAGTTACATTTTCTAGAAAATCTATCCTTAAGTAGTAGGCTAAATGGTGGCCATTAATTAAAAGGAATTAGATTAACAATTGTAGTCATTAAAATTTTCTCTTTATATGCGATTTGGCAAGTATTTAAAAGATCAATCAGTAACACTTTTGTATTTCTGTGCTGTCCTCTATAGAAGCCAATGAATATAGAGGTTTTCCTTTGTTTAGTATATATTCAATAGAATTTTGAAAGATATTATACATAAATATTGATTTTGTTTGCAAAATTGTCGATTCGAGCAAACTATTGATTTTTATAATTGATGAATAATGATGTCTTGTAACTCTCTCTCTATAGATATCATGTAGGTTAATGGGAGGGACTTAGATTTCTATATACACAGGTGTAAATTTGATGTCTCTTTTGATTGGATTCTGGTCCTGTATATACCATACATACGCAAACAGAATCCATCCCCTGATGAAATCAGTCTATCGGAAGAAACGCGTAGGGTTATGTGCTGCTGAGAGGCGGTGTGCAAAGATTCATTGAATCACTACGCTGGAGTAAGTGTGGATACTCAACTCTGAGGACTGGGAACTTTCCTCTATTCGGAACGCTGTTGATATACCGCCAGTTGCCGAAGGACTCCCTAAAGAGCAACACACATTGGGAAGTGTTGTGAGGTGTGATCCCGCGACGGACCGGGAGAAGCAGAGCAGCGTTCCAGTGCTATGTTGGGGCATGAATTATCTCATAATATGCCTAATAACTTTGTATGTTTGTGAGTTCTAAATTGTTATGTTTAAGAGCATTACATTTTTATCACTTGTATCACACGAGGATCAGGCGTTTTTTCTTCTTTTTTTCTATATACTGATGCAGCGGCCGTTATTCGAACACTTCACGCGTCATGTACATCGAAATCCTGATTTGAAACCGCGGGATGAATTCCAGCCTTCCCGTACTAAGATGTGAGCGCGGCGAGTGCAGAAAAATGAATTTTAGTGTTCTGGCTTTTAAAAACATGAAATTGGCACAGTAGCACAGTTCTGTACACATTACAATTCATCCATTTTATTGCAAACGAAGAAACAGAATCCATGAAATTCAAACAAAACATCCGCGATAAGCGTGGGTGCCTGGGGCGATTGGCCACGTTCATGCTGCTTGGGGAACAGCAGAGAACTAAAAATCGGTGCCATGATGTGTTCGAATAACGGCCGCTGCATCAGTAACATATAACAAGCAAAGCACTGTACCAACATGGTTGTTACATCTGTGGCTGGCAATGCTGTATGAGTGCTGGCTTTTTTGGGTCCCCGCAAAATGGTATAAACAAGATTGAAATAAATAAAATGCGGCATGCAAATGAGACAACTGGAAAATTGGCAGTGGGCACTGGAGATGATGGCGGTGGTGGTGTATATTTTTGGGCAATGGTGGTGATATGCCATGGGCAAGATGGCACTGATGTCAGCAGCTTCACTAAGTCAGATTCCCACTTCTCACTGAATTTATCTCTAACTACACCCAAAACACTGTTCTGTACATGTATGAGTTTCTTACAGTGGCCAGTGGACTAACAATTGATATCATAGGACAAGCTTTCAAGAGCGTTCCTCTCTTCCTCAGGTCTGCCATACTGATTTACAAAGGTTTCTATGGCTAAAACAGATTAGGAAAGGAGAAAAAACAGGGATGTAGATAAGGTGGGGTGAGAAAGGGTTGGTTGAAGACATTGGAAGGGTGATAAAACAGTGACAAGGAACAGCATGGTGGGGGAAGGGGAGGCTGTGGGGGGGGGGGGTGAAGGTATGGATAGGAATATTGGCACATAGGCAGGCAGGATCATTACAGACCATTATGATAGTGTGTGAGAAACCCCATATCCGCATTAAGTCCTCTTGTTTTGGTGTCAGAGTCTTATCATTCTGTGTTCAAATGTCTTCCGTTCTTAAGTGCGTTTAAACATTCCTTTAAGGATTTTGATTTTTAAATCATTTATGGAATTATCTGGTTTTGAGAAGTGATGTCCCACTGGAGAACAGTATCTTTTTTCTTCGTGGTGTTATATTGAGTGTCTGTGCATGTTCATTCTGCCTTGAAGTTTATGTCTGGTTTCCCCAATGTAGCATCCTTGGTCACATTTGTTGCATTAAATCATATACTGTATACTACATTCGTGGATGTGCAGCTGTATGAAACGCAAGGATGGGAGGTTTGGGGAAGATTTCTATTACTATCATATCCACTGCCAGCATAGGTTGCTGATCTTTGATTATTTTTCGTTTTCCCTCAAAGGTAGGGTTGTGTGTGGCCACTAGTCGTAAGCATGTTTTAGGTTCTTTCTGCCTGTATTGTAGCAGGTTTTCTCGTGGGGCTTTTAGTGCAGATGTCATAGTTCTGGAAATAGTCTTTGGTTTGTATCCCTTCTGTCTGAATGATTCAGTCAGGGTTTTGAGATGTCTGTTTCTGTCTTCAGTGTCAGAGCTTATGCGTGGTATCTTGTAGCCTGGCTGTGTATGATACCTTGTTTTGTATGGGTGGGCTGGAAGCTGGAGTTGTGGAGGTAACTGCAACTGTCTGTTGGTTTCTTGTATACAGATGTGTGTAGTTTGCCATTTTTCAGTGTTACTATTGTATCTAGAAAGTTTACTAGGTTTGCGGAATAATCCATTTTGAGTTTAATTGATGGATGGAATGAGTTCAGGGACTCATAGAATTGTTTTAGGTTTTCTTCACCCTCTGTCCATATTATAAACAGGTCATCAATGTATCTGTAACATCTGTAACATAATATCTGTAACATTTGTAAGGTTTGTGGGGGCATGTAGTTAGGAATCTTTGTTCACGATTTGCCATGAAAAGATTGGCATATTGTGGTACCCATTGCAGTCCCCATTAGTTGTAGGTATATTTCCTTTTTGAAGCTGAAGTAGTTGTGTGTGTGGATGTATTCTATCAGTTTGGTAATTACTTCATCACTTTATTTCTGATCCAAGAGAGATGTTGTAAGGAATTGCAAGCATGCTTCAATTCCATCCTTCTGTGGGATGTTGCTGTAAAGGGATTCTACATCCATGGCAACTAGCAGTGTGTTGGATGGTTGATGTTGTTATTGAGAAAATATGTGGTATCTTGTATGAAGCTGTTGGTGCTTGTGACTAAAGGTTTGAGGATATTCTCCACTAAGCCTGATATTTGTTCAGTTAGTGTATCCCTACCTGTCATAATTGGTCTGCCAGGGTTTCCTGGTTTGTGGATTTTGGGAAGCATGTAGAAGATCCCAACTCCTTGGTTGTCAGGTATTAGTTGCTTCAATTGTGGTAGCAGGTAGTTAGGGATTGATTTGATGAGATTCATAAGTTGATCTGTATATTCCTGGGTTGGATCATGCGTATGTGTATGTGTATGTGTATAACTGTATATAAAAATATATAAATATATATATAAAATATATATATAGTGTGTGTTTATAAAAATAGTTGAACAGGAGTATTAAGAACCTTAATAGTCCTTTTGTCATATGGCTGCAATGTGACTGTCATTTTGTTTACCATTGTTCATCTGAATGTACTTTTGACATTTAATAATAAACATACATTATCTATGGAGTTTTTTTAAAAAAAAATCTTGAATTAACTACTTCTATTTCTCTTTCAGAACACAATGAATGTGCAACAAACCAGCATAGTTGTGACGAATATGCCCTCTGTTTTAACACTGTGGGAGGGCACAACTGTGTCTGTAAGCCTGGATATACAGGGAATGGCACTGTATGCAAAGGTAAGGGTTCCATATGGTTCAGAGTCATTTCCAGCACCTCAAATTTAGATTACCAAGCAGTCTGAAGCAAAAAAAATCATCTTTCAGAAATGGAGGACACCTTACAGCCCATTGACTTGAATATTGCAGAATACTGCCTAGTAGATATTGCCCTATATCCATAATAGCTGCACTAGAAATGTATTCTCATACATTTCATAGATTTATACAGGAATTAATTACGTGAACAATGTGATTAGTTCACACTAATAATAAAATATATACTGACAAATGAATGTCCAGTGGATGGGATAATAAATGCATACAGATTCTGGTAGTAACGGTAGCTCTAATGATGTAACAAGGAAAAGAGAAGGGGCGCTGATCTGATTCTAGATAGTAATAGTATCTATAGGATATGAGAAAACCCAATGTAACAAACAGTCTATCTTGCAGCCAGTGTAAAAAGGGGTTTTCAAAACCCAAAAACTATGTGGAAAAGGCAAAAACTCAGGTGCATGGATATCCTGAAAATGTAACCTCCTAATGGGACAGCTAATGCCAGAAAAAGAGGACCTGACAGCAAATGAAGTACAACAATTTATTTAAAAAACCTATATATCTGAATCAATATAAGGACTTTATAAAACACAACATTGTATAAACACAGTCAATGAAATAAATAAAAGTCCCATGTGCTCTTATGATGATGCATATAGTGATATTGATCACTGTGAGAGAAAAGTGAGGTAGCCCTCCTTCGAGTTGGAAATAAATATCTTTGCAGGGTATACTGTAGGTGTATAAATAGATGTATATGTATTCCAAGGTGTAATTACTTCCTAGAATGATGTCCAACACCGAGTATTGTAGAAATGTCCTCCAAATGAGATACTATAAGGTGAATCTTTAAATGTATTATTTTGAATCATATAGTCTCTCACAAAGACTGATGCCTTCATTAGGTAAGGACATACACATGGGGTTGATTATAGTTGCTCATACCTCACAGGGTGTGATAAACCTCTGCGCGGCTGGTGTACCTGGGAGTTCCAGCAGTACCTTGTGGAATTGTGTGCTCAAAGGGTGGCTTCACGGTCCCGTGGCCTCCACAGCCCCGTGGCCTCCACAGCTCTGATGCTGTGGTGTGCGCTGTAGCCGAGTAGCACCTCCACACCAGCTGTAGCAAGTGTACAACACGACCGGATTCCTCTGTTTCTTCGGAACACTTCCTGGTCTGCGCATTCGCTCATCTGCGCATTCACTCACGTGGTCCCAGCCCGCACGAGATATTCCGAGCGTCTCAATCTGGATAGCAGAGTAGAGTCTCTGTGTTCTTTCTATGGGTCCTTTACAGGTTCAAGAAGGGTAGAAAGGTAAACCCTACGCGTTTCATCACTGGCTTCCGGTCGTGGTGTACACTTGCTGCAGCTGGTGCAGAGGTGCTGCTTGGCTATAGCACACACCACAGCATCAGAGCTGTGGAGGCCATCGCACCGTGAAGCCACCCTTTGATCGCACAATTCCACAAGGTACTAATGATGTAAGAACAATAATTTGGTGAAATATGTACTGTATGTGTATGAGCACATCCATATTTTATCAACAAGTAGATCACATTACATGAACACCAGTAGTTTTGTACATGGCTGCAGGAGGGGGGGGGGGGGTGAGGAGGAGGGGGGGGCTGGCTACTCAATCCTGGAATTTTGGCCAGATTTTAAATTGGCCTGCTGGGCCCCTTCCTTTGCCAGGGTCGCTCATGCCCAACAACTTGGGTTTCCCCTTTTCTCCCCCCACCCACCCACTCACCAACTTTCTGCAGCACTCCCTTCCCACCACTTAACAAGGTCAAGACTTTGGTCCTGTGCCCTGGGACAGGTGTCAGCGGAACTGGTTTTGTCTATCTAGATCTATCTGATGATGCTTAGACTTTTCTTTATTACTATAATCTCCTGATTACAACCATATAACCATTAATCCATATAAAAATCACCTTCTTTATATTTTAGTAAAATAAAGTCACTGCAGTAACCGAAAAACACACAGGCATGATGTTATTCTAGAAATGGCTGATGTCTGTTTATATTTCTTAATATGCAAGCAAAAAAAGCGATGAAGACAGGTATTTATTTATGTGTTGCATATAGTATATTTGAAAAAATGACTTATTTGCTGTCAGTGGCCCACGGTGCATTGTATTTTTCTTTCTATAAACCTTAATAAATATGACATAGTACACTTGTAAACATGTCATCTTATAATGTATACATGTTGTTTCATATACATTTATTTTGACAGGAAAATGAGTGTAAAATAAAACATATCTTTGAACTGAAAATCGGAGAACATGAGTAGAGAAAATATTCTCATGGTTATTGATGTAACTGATTTTTGTGCTTTGCTTCAACTATTACAGCATTTTGTAAGGATGGCTGTAGAAATGGTGGGACCTGTATAGCTCCCAATATGTGTGCATGCCCACAAGGTTTTACTGGACCCAGCTGTGACACAGGTAAGAACATATTTCTGATTACACCAGATTATCTTCTGCTGTTGCACTGCATAAATGCTTTAATGCAGATGATAATACCAATTTGTAATTGATATTAAGTTACCCCCCAAAAAATGAATATGTATTCTTTAGTTTAAAGAGGCAATCTAAGCCTGCAAATTATTTTGCGAATTTGTAAAAAACGTTTTTATGTATAATTGAAGCAGGGGTTCTCCGGAGCTGAACCCCATTAATTTGAGCTTCGGGGACCCCCTGCTTCCGGAGATAATTTCCTCCGAATTCGGTGCCGATAGCAGATCTCCTTAGATGCCAGACAGGGCCACCTGCTGTCCTTGGGCCTGGTGAGTCTGGGGGCTTGGGCCTCCTGTCAGTCACATCTCAGTAAAAAAAATGCTGAAACGCTAGCTTAATTGTTGCCTGGTTAGGAGAGTCAATCAGGGCCTGCCTCATGGATGGGATCACCAGCTGATATAAGCAACTGCACAGGCGGTAAAAATGTATTTGAATCTTCCTGGCTTTTCAGTTGCTTATTCAAATACAATGAACCGTAAATAACACACTGTATTTGTGTTACCATTTATTGTTGTGTGTGTACCCTGTTTTTGTCTCTCTAATGTCTGTGTACTGTATCCCTATTCTGGTGTATATTTGTGTGTGTGATTCCCCATCCTCAACCCTGCTTCAACTTCTCTCCCGCCCCCCTGGGCTGTATCTGCAAGCTCCGCAGGCCCCTCAGTGGGCTGGTCGTGGCACCAAGGCCATCCGCGGGCCATCTCAAGGCCCACCCGTGGGCTGGTGGTAGTTACAAGGCCCTATTTGTGGCATCTGAAGCCCCTTGCAGATCGTTAGAAGCTCATCCAAGGCCCGCCACTTCCCATCTGGTGTGCCAAGGTCCCCTCATGGGCTAATGTGAAAAGAACTGGGCACTCCCTCTAACACTGATTACAATAGATAGTCTCTACTGTCATACATACAAATAAAACAAAGTGATAAAATACTATCCCGAATGCTGGTTGCTGCTCAACCCCAGATGGTTCTTCCCACGATCCTCGTGACACAGTAAAAACAGAAAGGAGGGGGCACAAGGAAATAAAGATGCACAGTGATTAATACCAATTTTGCACCAAACAAATCAATATAGTCAGAAATTAGAGAAACACTTTCCGAGTGGTGGGGGTATGTGGAAAATAATGTGATATATTGTACTCACACGGCCATGTGTGATACTAGATCACAGACTGGTTTTTTTATAGGCTGTAGTGGTGCTGGCGACTTGTCCTACTCATGCGGTGTAGTGTAAGTCCCCACACCTGGTGTCCTCACCTCGCCGTTGGCCCCGCACAGATGGAAAGGATGACAGCCACAGATACAGTATAAAAGTACAGTTTATCAGATTAAAAGTAGAAATAACAGGTTGCTCCCATATAGAAACACCTCTGTACACTGAAGTCTTCTCCTGCACTCCTGCTCCAGCGTCCGGTCGACAGGACTGGATCCAGAGCGCTGGGAGGAACTACGGCGGCCGTGCACGGTGAAAGCAGCTCCATGTCCTTGCATGAACTATGCATTTCACATTGGATAATGCTTAGTCAGGTTCATGCTCAGGACGTGTGGGACGTGGGTTATATAGCTCTTGTTATTAATTAATCATTTACCTTTTTCTTATACTGCACTCTTAATGCCTGCAGTTTTATTACTAATTTAAACACACAGTCGTATTTGTTGTTATTAAAAATATATATTGGGCATTCTGTTTAGCACAGATGTCTCGTGGTATTACTGTAATCAGAGTTGGTCACACATAATGATGTCCTGCTTAACACAGCTTGTCATCTAGAAACAATTACATTGTCAGAGTTTCTTCAGATAGAAAGTAATGGTGGCCCATTACTGGTATCAGTATATATTACTATGCAAACAGTCCCTAATTGACATATTAAAATACTGAAATGCCGTACAATATATAATGAGCACATAGTATGCAATTAAAAACATATAGAATGACTATTCGGATGGCATATTTAACACGATGGTGCGCAAATAGAATAATAACCTTGTATTAGTATGCAAATAGTCCCTGATTGACATATTAAAAAAACTGAAATGCCCTACAATATATAATGAGCACATAGTATGCAATTACAATCATATACTGTACACTGTTAGACACATAGTGCTTAAAAATGATGGGCTGTTCGAATGTCATATCTAACACGATGACGCGCCATTAAAATAGGGGATCCAACCACTATGCAGTATTCCATCGTAACATGTTTAAAAACAATTGTATTAAAATTATTTGTTCTTTATAAAAATGTAAATATATATGAAATAAAATATGTATATTCTGTACTATTCCTATATTGGGTTAACAACTTCTAATTGATGATAAGTAATAGTCATTAAATGATTCTATGTATTAATGATGTATACAGATGCAGCAACAAGTATTAGAACTCTTGCCTTTAACATTCTGGGGCAGTCTCACAGTAAAAGCCCAACATTGCTGCAACATTGCCTCAACATTTCTGTGAGATTCTTAATGGCCCATCAGATTAACACAGCAGGGGTCCCTACAGTCCCATTCAGTTTGAATGGGACTGCAGGGACCCCTGCTGTGTTAATCCGACGGACCATTAAGAATCTCACAGAAATGTTGAGGCATTTACTGTGAGACTGCCCCAGAATCTCCCAGGTAAGTGTTCTAATACTGGTGGCTGCATCTGTAAATACATAAATTGACATCGATTGATGGAGTGTTCGATTGTGGGGTCTATAATTAGAAAAGTTACACATTAGAACTTGCACCTCATAATGGTATATACATGTGGTGATGGACTGTTGAAGCTCACAAATGGGTTTAAATAAAGCTATTATACAGACATGAAACATCACAGAAAAGATTTCAATTGGCTGCCAAAAAGCTGCAAGAAACTGCAACTAATGTAGAAAACCAGAGAAGTGGGGGGATTTCAAAGGTGATTCAAGTAAATGCTCCTATATCAATATCTACGTTAAGACCCAATGGTGTTAAAGTTTTGAGTTTATATATTCAATAAGTCTCTTTTTGAGCTAATTTTAGAAGCCTATCCCCACCATGCCAGTTAGCAGGTACTGTTTCAATCACTCTATATATAAGGCCTGCTGGGTCTCCCCCATGTTTCAGCGAAAAATGCTTTGACACATTGTGTGTCATTAATGGTCTTCTTAAGTTGCCCATGTGCTCCAGTATGCAGACCCTCAGCGGTCTACTGGTACGTCCCACATACTGGAGACCACATGGGCACTGCAACATATACGCTACCAATGTTGTGCAGCAGTTAATAAATTGTTACATTTTAAAAGTCTCTCCTATCACTGATGATCTATAGTTGAATTTGTCTGTTGACCCTTGTGTACATGCCTTGCATAATAGACATCTATTGAAACCATTTTGTTTGTATAGCCAGTTAGTGGAGTTCCTAACTTTCGAAGATTTAAAAACACGGAGCCAATCTAGCTTTAATGTTTTAGGCCTACACACCCATGAAAATATTAGCGTAGCTTGGCGCAAACCTTGTCCCCATCACCATGCCACATCGCTGTAATTAATAAGTGCCATCAAAACTAAAGACATTATGTTCCAAAACAAAGGATATACTATCCAACAAAAACTTTCTCTGTTTGATATGCATATCAGGATCATCCTGCAATGTCCTTCTCATGGCCTCACATCCATCAACATGCAGTTAGCCATATATAATGCAGTGGTATTTCTGAGATAGGATCTCATCCCCATCACATATGGCTGGAGAAAAACATAAATATATTCTGATACATTTGAGGTAAGAGATTCTATTCCAGAGATGATGGGCCTACCTGGTGGTGTCCTCTGGTTTTTGTGAACCTTCGGCAGAATGTAAAAAACTGCCATGACAGGATGCTTATTATTCAAGTATTTATATTCTCAATCTGTCAGGATTCCAATTGACTTGCCTCTATTTAGTAACAATGAGGGTTCATCCTTAAAAGTAGTGGTAGGGTCCGTGGTAAGACGGTCATATGTTATCTGGTCAGAGAGAATTATGTTTGATTCTCCCAGATAGTTTTCAACGTCCATGATTACCACCCCACTCCCTTTATCAACTTGTTTAAAAACTATAGATTTATTGTCAGTCAGTAATTTTAGGGCTGTTTTTTCCTCTAAACTTAGATTGTTCCAAAATCCTCCTGAATCATCTGTTGGAAGACTTCGAGAAAGTGTCCCTTACACTCACTAGGGTAGAATTTGGATTTAGATTACAAGGAGGAATGCTTAACATTTTCTACAAGAGCTATATTAGTATCTACTGCCGGACTTGATATCTGATTATTTCTAATACATGCACCTTTAATCAAAAATAATCTCTTTAACGTCAGTTGTCTTATGAATTTGTTTGAAAAGGTAGAACCCACTGGCGCTAAATGTAGTCCTTTAGATATAAGTTCCTTTTCACTCTCTGTTAGTGTTTTTTTACTGAGTTTAAAGACACTGTTTACTGTGCTAACCTTTTTTGTCTTGGTGTGTCTCCCTCCTCGTTTTCCTCTGGTTGTCTTTTTTTTGTTGTTGTTTCTCAGGACTGGCTTTTCTGGGTCTATTTGATCTTCCAGTGCCGAAAAACGGTTCTGTAATGGGTCGATTGGAGGGGGGAGGCTCGATCTAAAACCCCCCACGTCTGAGCGCTTACTCCTTGTGCTCTTTTTCCATAGCAGACTTCTATTGCTTTCTCTTCTCTCTAATGGTCTCCTTGGTGGGGTTCGTCTACTTTCTCTATTATCCCCATAATCCCTCTGTGGAGAGGTTCTATGTCTCCACTGTTCATCTTGGTGTGGTCTATAGTTTCTTCTCTCATCATCCCTTCTATTGTCATTCCTCTTATCTTTCCTATTGTGATGATTATCCCTATACTGTTAATGGTAATCTGAATGTGTTTCCCTTGAATATCGTTCGTTATCGATAATATGTCTATCTTGAGAGTTGTGAATACCCTCTGTATTGAAATGTACCTTTCTTGTGTCTTTGGGCACCTCTCTAGTGATAATGTCATTGTTGTGTCTAATATTTGAAATTGCAATTTCGTTCTTATTTCTGTGATCTAATTATTTATTTCTTGGAAACTTGATATCATCTTTTTGTGTCCCAAAGGGAACCAATGATGTTTTCTGCCACTTTTTGTGGTTGCCCTCAATGTAGTCTTTTTCATCTCTTATAAAAAATTTATTTTTTGTTTCAAGAATATTTTTCTAGTTTATCCAATTCATCTGATAAAATTGTGTTTCTATTTACAAAAGCTAGGTTCTCTATGAGAGGTTTGAGTCTTACTTTAATAAGATTAATCTTCCCATCAATCTCTGCTAGACTAATTTTATTATGTTTGATTATGAGGTGAATTAAATCATTCGAACAAGTGTCCAAAGTTTTCTCCCAAGCTACGTTGATTTCGATTTCTGAAAAACCTTCAGACCTCAGAGGATACGTTTTGTTGATATATATTTTTCTAGATAAACCATATACCACCATTTTTTTGTTTCTTTTTTCCAAAATGTGTCTAATTTGTTAAATTCTCTGTGAACAATTTCAGTCGCTCCTAAATTAGTATTTTCTATCAATTTAATTTTATTTTCGATGTCAATTCCTCTTTTCAATCTTTTTACGAAAAACATTATCTATTATCTCATTTGAAGTTTCTATGCCTATAGCAGATATTTCCATAAGTCTATTAAATGAAATCCCTGTCTGTGATGTGAACACAGACAGAGAGTGGGATGAAGGGTATGCTGCCACCAGTGATGGGAAATGCAAGATATAAAGTGAAACGAACTGGGGCGCTCCCTCTAACACTGATTACAATAGATAGACTCTATTGTCATACATACAAATAAAACAAAGTGATAAAATACAAGCCGGAATGCTGGTTGCTGCTTAACCCCAGAGGGATCTTCCCATGATCCTCATGACACAGTAAAAACAGAAAGGAGGGGGCACAAGGAAATAAAGATGCACAGTGATAAATACCAATTTTGCACCAATCAAATCAATGGTAGTCAGAAATGAGAGAAACTGTCTCAGAGTGGTGGGGGTATGTGGAAAAATAATGTGATATATTGTACTCACACGGCCATGTGTGATACTACAGATGCAGCAGCCATTATTCGAACAAATCTCGAAATGGATTTTGAAATTTCACCGTAATCCTCATTACTTTTGCTGGGGCAGACTATAATGGCCCATCATATTAACACAACACAGCAGGGGTCCCTGCTGTGTGAGTCCTACCGGGATCTGCCTCTCTGTAATATATGTGCAGTAAGAATCAGTCACTCTACTGCGTACCTCTCACATACTGCAAAACCAATATTTATTTTATAAACACAGGATTAATACCACAGGCCGGCGGTGGGTACCAGGGGGGAGGGGGATGTATTTATTGAAATGTAGGCCATGTTTATTTTTTTAAATACAGGAATGGTACTGCAGGTCAGCGGGGACCACCTGAGGACGCCCACGGACGCCCACGGGTACCACCCGAGAATCCCTGGATGCCAACGAGGACACCTGAGGACCTACGGGACACCTGCGGGAAGAACCGGGGGTCCCATAGCTGTGGGGGCCCTGGGGACCCGCAGGGACCACCCGAGGCCCACCAGACCCACGTGGGAACCACCGGGGGACCCCCAGACACCCGTGAGAATCACCCATGGACCCCAGGCACCCGTGCGTAGTGCTGGAGACTTGTCCTATTCATGCGGTGTAGTGTAAGTCCCCACACCTGGTATCTTCACCTCGCAGTTGGCCCCGCTCAGATGGAAAGGATGACAGCCGCAGGTACAGTATAAAAGTACAGTTTATTAGATTAAAAGTAGGAGTAGCAGGTTACTCACATAAAGAAACGCCTCGGTACACCGAAATCTTCTGCACTCCAACACAGTGCACTTCTGCTCCCGCGTCCGGTCAACAGGGCTGAGTCTTAGAGCGCTCGGAGGAACTACGCATTTCACATTGGATAATGCTTTGTCAGGTTCATGCTCAGTACGTGTGGGACATGGGTTATGTAGCTCTTGATATTAATTAATCATTTGCCTTTTTCTTATACCGCACTCTTAATGCCTGCAGTTTTATTACTAATTCAAACATACAGTCGTATTTGTTGTTATTAAAAATATATATTGTACATTCTGTTTAACACAGATGTTGCGTAGTGCTACTGGAATCAGAGTTGGTCACACATAATGGTGTCCTGCTTAACACAGCTTGTCATCTAGAAACAATTAAATTTTCAGACTTTCTATTCAGATAGAAAATTATGGTGGCCCAATCCTTGTATCAATATATATATATATATATATATATATATATATATATATATATATATATATATATATATGCAAACAGTCCCTAATTGACATATTAAAATACTGAAATTCCCTACAATATATAATGAGCACATAGTATGCAATTAAAAACATATACGACTATTCGGATTGCATATCTAACATTCGGATTGCATATCTAACATTCGGATTGCATATCCAGCGGGCCATCTGAAGCCCTCCCCTGCAGTCCATCTGAAGCTCCTCATGGGCCATCTGAAGGACTCCCCAGAGACCATTTGAAGGCTCCCGCGTGGACCATCTCTGGTCTTCTGATCCAAGGCCCACCGTGGGCTGTCTGAAGGCCCCCCTCTCGGGCCATCTCCTGATCCATTCCAAGGCCACCCTGCAGGCTGTCTGAAGGCCCCTCTGTGGGCCGCCTGCTTAGCGAAGGCACTGTGGATCATCTAAAGGCCCCTCAGCGAGCCGTCTTGTGAGCCAAGGTAACAGCCCCTTCAAGGCGCCACACGTGCCATTTTAAAGCCCCATCCACGGGCTGTTGGCAGCCCCTCCATGGCCCCCATGTGTCACCTGCTGCACCAAGGTAATCTCCCCCTCTTAGTCCTATATACCCCTTACACCCCAGGCCCATACCTTGCCACCCAGGCCCATACCTTGCCCCCAGGCCCATACCTTGCCACCCAGGCCCATACCTTGCCCCCAGGCCTATACCTTTCCCCTCCTACCCCTGGATATTAGATACCCCTGTTCAGTCTAAGGTACCCCATCCCCATCAGCCTGAGCTATCTTCCCTCCAGCCATCCCCCAGCCTGACTTACCACACTAGCCACCTATTGGTCTGAGGTATCCCCTGCTGTTCACCGGTCTGGTCTTCAAGCATCTCACCATCAACCACCGTAGTGCAAGCTTTATGTACGGATCACCAAATGTTTTGTAAGGTTCCTAACCTTCCTAAGGACTGCAACATTACATTTTAATTTCTGTACAATTTCTGATTTTTTAGTTATCTGAATAAGTTATCAAAGTAATTTTTACGTTTTTTAAAGTATTTTTTTTATTTGCACTTTGGTTTAAGTTGTGATTGCAAGAGACATTAGTTTATTGAAGTGTTCTTGCATTCAGGGTCAAAGACCCTGATTTGTATTTTTGGTCATCTGATTAGCTAGAGGAAACAGTCATTCTTATACGCAGTATATTCTACAGTATATCTTATATTATAATAACAAAGCACAAAATTCCTGTGTCCATTATCTACTATTAGTACAATACTTTGAATTTTTAAATGTACCACCACAAGTCTGGTTCTCTGAAATGAAAACAAAGGAAAAATGAGATAAGAGGATGACATTGATAAACAAGAAATTATTATTTAATTTTTTTTAACAAGCCTAAATCCAACCAGCAAAATGTTGAAGACAATTTATCTCCAGTCAGAAGTCAAAAAGGACCACAAGGTAGCAAAACAAGAGGAAAGCGCTTGTTGCAGAACTTCCTCTTTCACCATTGAGACTGCAAATGAAGAATTGATGCCTGAGATTGAGAGAAGCTGCTCTGAGCTTGTTCTTCTATCTTAAACAAATTTGGAAGAAGAAGTTGACTGGAAGGATCCAGCTATATGGCCAGACACACTGAAAGACAAAGACAGAGAAAGGATAGTGCTTTGTGCATTAAAGAATGAAAAAGAATTAAGGGAAATTATTAAATGCATGCCTGTGAATTGTGAAGAACGCTCATTCCCTGAATTTCCTTTGTATGTAAAATCATCCAATGGTTTTGAAAAACATACACGGGACCGGCTTGCATGGAGCACTAAGAAACATGTATTGTACTGTGTCATTTGTCTTGCAGTTCCTCCCAACCAATGCAAAACTGGCAGTTTACTCTGCAAGAAAGAAGGATTTGTTCCGTCAAAATAACAACTGGCATAAACTGTACGATAGACTACCAGAGCATGAAAAGAGCAGTCAGCTCAAGCAAAGCTATTGGAGTTGGACAAACCTGCAGAAGTCTATTGCAGGACATGGAGTAGATGCTAAAATGCAAAGGAGTTTACAAGGAGAAACTGAGAAGTTTGTTGCCCTGCAAGAAGGATTACTGGATGTGACATTGTTTTTAGCATTATGGAATATGGCATTCAGAGGGCTTTTTCAAAATATTTTAGATTTACGCAATGGAAATGTTTTTGGTTTACTTGAGTTGATATCACATTATGATCTTTTGCTGCAAGAACATTTAGAAAAAGTGAAGAATAATCAAGAGAGAGGAAAAAGACTTGAGGCTCATTATTTATCTTGGGAAACCCAAAATGAATTTATTAATTTATGTGTAAAGCGTGTTCAAGACAACATTCTATCAGAAACAGAAGAGGCAATTTATTTTTCTGTTTTTACCTAGGCAAGTGATCAGATACTGGTGGCTGCATCTGTGTATGTGATGCCATGCCAGATGTTTTGCACACAGAACAGAATGTCATTGTTCTGTGATATGTTCACGGAGACTTGGTAACAAATGTTTGGATAATTCAAGAGAGGTTCATTGAATTTATCAACTTTTTTCAGAAGACGGATGAGGAGATTGCGGAAATGTTGCTGTGGAGATTACATGAGCATAGTATAGACATTGAAGATTGCAGAGGACAAGGATTTGATAATGGAGCCAATATGTCTGGCAAAATAAGTGGAGTAAGAGCGTGCATACAGGAAAAATACCCAACAGCTATATTTTGCCCCTGTGCAGCCCATGTGTTGTAAAGAAGTGATTACCTTTTTTTTTTGGATGTGTGAATCACTTATACTGTATGTTCTCTTCAGTGGGAGCCTGGAAAGGTGGCACATATTGACAGAGAAAATTGGGTGTTCACTGCATGGAATAAGTGATTCTAAATGGAGTGCAATAGTGGAAGCAGTTCATCCAATTGCTAAAAAAAAAAAACTTCTAGGCATAATTGAAGCTTTAAAGAAGATAATTACACCCAAAAATCTTTAAAGTGAAGCTCATTCCGAAGAAGTAGGCCTAAAAGATTATTTTTGTCCTTCAAAAGCAGTTCTACTTGCAACATTCTGGATTAAAGTTTTGAAGAGAGAAACCTGATTCTTCAATCAAGATCTATTTCAATCGAAATTGGAGCAGCAAATATTAAAGCTCTTTCTGCAGAAATGCAGTTACTTTGGGAAAAATGACTAGATTTAGTTTCAGAAGCCAGAATTGCTGCTGATAATCTTGATATACCTAAGGATTTAGGTACACGTCCATGTCGTCAGAAGAAAAGGTCTACGTTTTTAAATGTATCTGAAGACCATCATTAATTGGAAGATGCTGAGACAACATTCAGGGTTAATGTTTTCCTTGTGGTACTCGATTCCATTATTTGAGACGTTAAGCTGATGTGATCTCTAAGGCTAAGGCCCCGCTCCCTCAGTCAGCTCGCCCGCACTGCAGACAGGCAGGGCGCTGACAGACACAGACCGCGATATGCGGTCTGAAGGGAGCCGGGAGCCGGAGAGGGAGGGGGGCGGGAGTGGAAGGGAGGGGGGCAGTATCTGATTGTGGTGCCGTCCACCCCCCCCACACACATACATACACACACACACACACACACTTTAATAACACGCAGCTCCTTCCCTGCTCCCCGCCCAAGGCGCCTCCCACCTAGCTCCGTCCCTCCCCTCCTCCCCATTGGCTGACTCGCGTACCACGTGACGCGTCAACGCCGAAATTCACAAGATTCTTGCAGTATTGGCCGGCTGACGCGTCACAGTACGTAGTCAGCCCTGTCGGAAGTAGGCAGCGGGGGCAGGGACCACTCGGGCAAGGGTCTGGTGGTTCGCGGCCGCGCGCCCAGCCGGCTGCAGCGGGTTCGCAGCCTAGGGTACAATAGAGGTACAGTATGTATTGCTCTCAGAATTTTCTGCACCCTACCTCTATCTGAGGCTGAAGGTGAACAAGTGTTTAGCGAATGATCAATAGTAAAAAACTACTTCCGTTCAACAATGAGTGAACAAACACCTCAACAATCTAGCAATTCTGTCCATTAAGCACAAACTTGCTCAAAAACTAACATTTTTATGACCTGATAAAAGATTTTGAAAATCTAGAAATGAGGAGATGGTCAACTCCTCAAACTTAGAGCCATTACAAATATTAAATACAAATAAACAGATTGCAAGTAATAAAATGTTTGTTTTTTTCAGTCGTTCAATAACACAAGAGAACATTTGCACTATGGTTTGGGAGGAGGTGGGGGGGGTCCTCCTTACATTTGTCCTGGGCCCCAAGATTTCTGTTGGCGGCCCTGCTGCCTGTGATCACGTTAAGGCCACTGTTCAACGATTTTGCATCCTGCGTGCCAATAGGAAGTCATGATGCTATCGGGGCAGCTTCTTATTGGCCCATATGACGCCGGAGCGGCCGCCGGCAACTACTTCAGAGGTAAATATCTCTGGAAGCAGGGTGTTCTATAAGCTGAAATGAATGGGGTTCAGCTCCGGAGACGCCCTGCTTCAATATTATATATAAAAAAATGTCATGTACCAAAACATTTCCAGGCTTGGATTGCTTGTTTACATTGTGCCAATGTGTTACTTTTATTTGATTAAAGCTCACAATTAGCCATTCTATAATGCTTAAAGAAGTCAAACATATAGCACTGTTTTTTTTTCTTGATTAGAGGACCTAATCAGGGGATCTCAGGAGCAGAACTGTGTTAATTTCAGTTCCGGGGACCACCTGTTTCCAGAGATACCTCCATAGGCGTGCCGATTTCTGCAGCCAGGGAACTTGTGTCCCTAACGAAATGGTGGCGTTTACTGTAAATGTCCCGCGTCATGTAGGCCATTAGGAAGCTGTGGTGTCATCCCTTTTCAGGTTCCTATTGGCCTACGTGACATGGAGACCTAAACTCCACAGAGATACCCGGCACCCCTACGTAGGTAATTATCTCTGGAAGCAGGGGGTCCCCAGAGCTGAAATTAACACAGTAGAGCTCCGTAGACCCCCTGTAATAATAATAAACCATTGTGCAGTGCTACATGTTTTGGTGCTTAAACTGCTTTCACAAAGAAATCACCATTTTTACGCTTGGAAACAAAGTTGAGAGAAACACCTTTGTGATAATATTTTTGCATCTTGGTACCACAAGGGGACTATCCACAATGAACAAAAGTACAGACCTACAATATATTGAAATATAGATCAATTTATAAGGTTAATATAGACAACATGTTTGAGGACTAGGTTAACAATTTTCCATGTAAAACAAGGTAAAGGTGGGAGTGAACATAGCATAGCGGCTGTACAGTAGGTGAATGTTACATAGCACATAACACAAACAGTAGTTAGCAGTCCGTTAACTCACCTAGTCTTTCAAAGCTTCCTCACGCATACATTTTTTTTATATGTTATATCAGGGTCCAAATATCTTCTTCGGTTGATCCTCTCTTAACCTAATCCTTTCCATTTGCCTTGGGGAAAACCAACTTCACTGATTCAGCTCAGCTTGCTGACCTTATGGTCTCATAGTAAGTAGCCCCAAGCTCACAGTAAGGGGCTTATTCAATAACTTCATGTCATCCCGCTTCAGAGCTGATTGATCAAGCTCTTAAGCCGCTGTGCTTATTTTCAGTAGAGATGGACAATCTTACCAAAATTCACTTCACAATTTGACATTAAAAAAAAAAAAAGTTCAAACAAACTTTTAAACCATACAGTAATTTTCCAGCAAGGAGAATTTTTTTGTTACTTACTAGACCTCTGTTTAACAATTAATTTGCTACATTTATTTTTTTATGCTATTTTTTTCTAGCTCTTTAAAAGATATTTGAATTGTGGGTTTGTTTTTTTGAACTTCAGAAGCTTCAAAACGGTTAAAAAAAATTGATAAAATAAAATTTGCAAATTAGAAGTTTGAGGAGTTATAGACTCTTCTTCCCACATTATAACAATGCTTGTAAGTCTCATGCAATATTACCTACATACTGCATATTGGACATGAAATGAATTTCAATTGTTTAATTAAAGGGAACAAGGCAACGACAGAGGGTTTTAAACGAATGGAATCTCCAAGGGCTCTGGGTTGGAATCCGTTTTGTTTAATGTACAGTATATGCATTTCTGACCTTGTAGAATGATTAACTGGCAAACTGCATATGTTTGCTGAGTATGCAGAAGTGATGGAACTAAAGACTGCAGTTAAAAGAGGAGAAAGGCGCAGAAGATGGGGGGGTTGTCATGTATTGTGTTGCTCAAGGCTACTGCTGTTTTACTGCAGGAAATTCAAAAGCTGCTCCATTGTTGTAATTGCAAATGTGTGTACTAAGTAGTAGACAGCATGCCTCCCTTATCATCTCCCTATCCCATGCTTTTTTACTTACCCATTTTCATAAATATCAATTCTGCTTTTGGTATCCATGTTGGTAGTAATGATGTTACTTCATTGTCGCACTTTGAGTCAGTGATTGGGCTTACCACACAGAAGCTGTAGTCATTTTATTTCATTGTTGAGCAGTCATTCTGCAGTGTATGGCTCACGCTGATCTCCATTCATACAGGAGGCAGCAAGACATAAGGAAGGAAGAGAAAGCCGCTCTGGGCCTTGAATCGGTGATTAGTTACCAATGGATTTCTGGAGCTCATATATATTCACATACTGTATAGAGGATTTGATTCTGGATTCCAAACGTGTTCACCATTGTGGGCCTAAAAAACATACAGAACACCTACAAGCTCATATTGGACCCCCAAAATACCCACAACATATATATAAGCATATAAGTTTCACAGAGGAGTGCTACTGAGCATGGCAATATATATATATGCTTATATATATGTTGTGGGTATTTTGGGGGTCCAATATGAGCTTGTAGGTGTTCTGTATGTTTTATAATTCCTGTTCAGCTAGTCTTGGCTGATTGGAGGGTGGCAACCTCCTATCCAATTGAAGCTAACTCCCTTCCACATTTAAATGGTTAAAAGCTCACTCCATGGCATCTCCAACTATCAGGGGAACTTGCCTGCATGCAGTGTGATTGTGACAAATCTATTACAGAGTGCTTTTCCTGGTAATGTACAGGTTAATAAAAGCTTCAATCAGACTTAGAACTTTTGCAACTTATATTGACAGATTTATTATAAATCATTCTTCCTGGCAATGCACAGGTTATTAAGAATCTATATTAGTGTAGGGACCCTTGAAACGTGGTCTGCCGTGTAGTTGGCTCAAGGGCTTACAACAATTTGGCCAAAATATTAAACTAAAAGACCATTTTATTTATTAGTTATTTATACATGTATATTTAGGCACTGTACCGTATATAAGTTTTTCTGGATGTGCACTGAGCTTTGTCTGTGTTTTATGTTATGTCTCTGGTTTTAAATATAACCATTGTGGGCCTACTAACCATTAGTTTAGTAATACCTAAACCTATGAGGTAGTCATCCCTATGCAACACGGGTCTAAACATTGGCATTCATACAATCCTCACATCATTATCACAAATAATGTTTTTAGTATCTATGAAGTTGAAAAAAAATATTTGGCATAGGATTTATGCCACATATTGTGTCATACCTGTGCACTTGCTACACAGCAGCAATTCATTTGCATTGCACAGTTAAAATACAGAAAAAGGATGTTCGTTGGGCCTACCAATGTGAGATTATCAGGGGTGGATTCCAAACATCTTATGCCTGTGTGATCAAGCCTTTGAAAATGTAATTTCCCCATTAAACTTACTTCTGTTTATAAACAGCCTCATATAAAATATAACTATTACATCCCAGAGTTCGAGATTTTGTGAGTGACCGCTTCGAGCACGGTGAAGAGAGAGAGATTTGGTCTCGGTCAGATCTTCCTTTATTTGACAGTGCTACACTGAATAAATTATGATAAATTCAATACCCCTTTTAGGATTAGAAATGTGTGAATCGAGTGAATTGTGGACTGTTACCACTTGTTATCAATAATTCTCCAGGTTTTAGCAACTAATTATGTACTGTAAATTATTGTGAAAAAAGTGCAATTTTCAGCAAATTTGCTTGAAATACTTGACTGAAAATGCCATAAATAGCACACAGACCCACAGAAGACACCATTATTCGATGGAGTTTGAGTTGGTAGTGACTGAGTGATACTGTCTAGGGGGCTGCCTAAGGCAAACCTTTTTTTAGGCAGTTAGTGCGTGTTGTGATTACCATGCCGAGCACAGCACTAATAATTATCCCATGTGTCACTGGCTGTCTGTAATCATAGCAATAAGTTACTAGCATCAACATAAACGGTGTGGAAATGCACTGTATGGAGCAGAACAGACACAGGAGCACAAGTGATGGCTCTTTTTAATACAGTTCCATTCCAAACTTTGCAATTAGCATGGGACTGATAATTATACTGACTTATGTTACACAGTGCCAGTGAGGAGGAATATCCTGATTCCTGGACAGGCCTCAATCCCTGACTGTACCAATTCACCTGCTCCCAGAAAGGCATTGACTACTTCAACCCTGTGCCCTATTGCCAACTCCACTGTATAGTATGAGTAGGAGGATTCTGATCAACAGGCCCTTAAACCCTCTGACTCCTGGATCTACAAAGCTGTGTTAAATCAGGACTCATAACATTATGTTATCAAAATCCGTAATGGTCGTTATGTTTCCTGATGTTAACGCCAATCCACAAATCTAATTCTATGCTAAAACAAAGGCTCTTGGTTATAATAATAATAATAATAATAATAATAATAATAATAATAATAACATGTTCTTGTATAGCGCTTCTAGTTTTATGTAGTGCTTTACAGAGACATTTTGCAGACAGAGGTCCCTGCCCTATGGATCTTACAATCTATGTTTTTGGTGCCTCAGGCACAGGGAGATAAAGTGACTTGCCCAAGGTCACAAGAAGCCGACATCGGGAATTGAACCAGGCTCCCCTGCTTCAAACTCAGTGCCAGTCACTGTCTACTCACTGAGCCACTCCTTCTCCCACATTATAATAGGCTTAACACCATGTTAATAAGATATGCTAATAGGCAAAGTATATTGTAATGATTCCTATCTCCCAGGTATCTCAGGTGTGTTCCTTTTTGAGCGCAGGTGCCTCTCCACATGTTTTTTCAAAGTTGGTTTGAGGGGATATATAGTCCGGATCTCTCTGCTCCAAAACCCATATTTCAGGGTCTGTACGGAGCTAACGCCACCTTTTAGGTATGACCTAAGTAACGTCTTGTTAAATCCCTGCGTTAAGTATAACAGAGCTCTGTTGATAGACCGAACACGTCTTTTGCATTTCATTAGCACCAACACCTGTTCAACTAATGCAAGGGCCCATTCACACTGCGTTAATAAGCTTTAAAGAAACCCTTAGCACATTAACAAGGCGTTAAGTTAATGCCTCGTTAAGTCAGTAACGGAGCTTTGTGGATCAGGGCCTGGGTGTGTAAAGGCACTTGGGCATGCCATCAGGGCACACTAGCACCATCTGTTTCAGTGCTTGTGAGGGAACCATCAGTTCCATCCTTAGAATTGCAAACAGTAATGGATACTGAACTGGCTCTAGAACATATACAGTACTCATATTCATGTAGGTTTGGCAAAAATCAAGCTTTTGTGGCAAAACGGCAAACATTTTAGCATGAAAATTTTTGCAAACACTTTTGCGAATTTGCAAGTTTATTAGGATTATAAATGAAGCTTTCTCTGGACTATTTACCCCAGTTTGTTACAAAGCAAGGTTAATTTATGCCTTCTGGCACAGATATGAATTTTCTCCCAAAAAGTAATTTGCACTGGACTTGACAGATGCCATAAAAAATATCTAAATATTTATATTGGAAAAATTGCTACGGGGGAAATAAACATATATTAAATATCCTACCTCCATTATGTAAGCTACCCTGTGCGCATAGCTCATATGCCATTTGCAAAAACAAATTAATCAAATCTGTGATACAGTTGCAGAACAAAAGTGATTACCAAAAGTGTCTGTGTATACTGTGTGTGTGTGTGTGTGTGTATGTATGTATGTATGTATGTATGTATGTATGTATGTATATATGTGTGTGTATATATATATATATATATATATATATATATATATATATATATATAAAAGAAAAAAGAAAAAAACAGGCGCACACCTAGTGCATGGAAACAAAAGAAAACAGCGCACAACGCCAAATAGTGAAGCAAATTCAACAATATATTATAGAATTAAAAAGGGGGTAATATATCTGCGTACATAAAAAAAGGTTGGTAAAAGGCATGTAGTGTGTATCACACTGTTTACCACTCGGCTGTTAGCTGTAGATTCAGGTGCTTGCTTCCCTCTGCTGCTGCAGCTCATTTGATTCTGGGGCAGGACGTCAGTCTTTTCACTCCCAAGGGAATTTCTCTTCATGCAGCCAGGTTCAGCAGCTGGTACTGGGTCTCGGTGAAATCGCTCCTGCTTCCTAGCCGATATGAAGCTGCTCCTGTACCTCGGCAGGTGTATCCTCTGCACAGAGGTTAAAACGCAGCTTGCTGCTGTCTTCACAGCAGTGGTGGATTCAATAGGGAAGTTTGAACAGTCTTACTGAAGAAGTAGTTAATTCTACGAAACTAGTTGGATGTAACATTCTATTGCCTTATATCTGCTTACATTGGCCTTTGTCTATGTGTTGGCCTGTCCTGTTTTTATTTCATCCTGTGTGCTGTTTTGGACACTTGTGAGAGACTCTGTAAGACTGTTCAAACTTCCCTATTGAATCCACCACTGCTGTGAAGACAGCAGCAAGCTGCGTTTTAACCTCTGTGCAGAGGATACACCTGCCGAGGTACAGGAGCAGCTTCATATCGGCTAGGAAGCAGGAACGATTTCACCGAGCCCCAGTACCAGCTGCTGAACCTGGCTGCATGAAGGGAAATTCCCTTGGGAGTGAAAAGACTGACGTCCTGCCCCAGAATCAACTGAGCTGCAGCAGCAGAGGGAAGCAAGCACCTGAATCTACAGCTAACAGCCGAGTGGTAAACAGTGTGATACACACTACATGCCTTTTACCAACCTTTTTTTATGTACGCAGATATATTACCCCCTTTTTAATTCTATAATATATTGTTGAATTTGCTTCACTATTTGGCGTTGTGCGCTGTTTTCTTTTGTTTCCATTCTCTTAGTGTGTGTGGGGTGCTGAGCCACCCCTGCGTTTACAGCTGCAGACGCCATTATCCCCAACACGGTTATGTGGCACTTATTATTTAATGTTTAATTATCTCACTGTGGGAGTTGTGGTTTAATTTTTTATACATTTTTTATCACTAAATTGATGGTATAGTCACTGTACTGTATATATTTATACATTTAAACTTTATAGGTAGTTAGGTAGTAGCGCACAGTTTTGTTTTTTGTGCACACCTAGTGCATTAAAGTATAACAATGATTTTATGGAACATTAAAAACAGACAAATGCCCACTCACACGTATAACGGTTTTAAAATGCAGTTATGAGATAGGCCCTCATAAGCCAGTGGTAGCGTTCGAGCCAGCAATGGTGTCCTCTCGTGCGCGGTCTCCTTCTACCGGAAGTGACGTTCACCTGGTCTTGTGTCCCGCAAAACGGAAGTCCCTCCAGGAAACCGAGCCCTCGCTTGCCTGCTACTAGCTGCTGCACCACCAAGGGAGCCAGAGATGTATCCACTGTTCTGTTTCGCTGAGCCTCTCACAATCTGCGTTCCTCTCAATCCGCAATAGTGCTCTCAGTGGGAATAGTGCCTCCTCTGCTTTAGCCACGCCACGCGGCACTATTCCCACTGAGAGCACTATTGCGGATTGAGAGGAACGCAGATTGTGAGAGGCTCAGCGAAACAGAACAGTGGATACATCTCTGGCTCCCTTGGTGGTGCAGCAGCTAGTAGCAGGCAAGCGAGGGCTCGGTTTCCTGGAGGGA
This sequence comes from Ascaphus truei, assembly GCF_040206685.1. Lineage (NCBI taxonomy): Eukaryota > Metazoa > Chordata > Amphibia > Anura > Ascaphidae > Ascaphus > Ascaphus truei. The sequence goes on along the minus strand of NC_134487.1, from coordinate 81,999,349 downwards.
CTTCCGTTTTGCGGGACACCAGACCGGGTGAACGTCACTTCCGGTAGATGGAGACCGCGCACGAGAGGACACCATTGCTGGCTCGAACGCTACCACTGGCTTATGAGGGCCTATCTCATAACTGCATTTTAAAACCGTTATACTTGTGAGTGGGCATTTGTCTGTTTTTAATGTTCCATAAAATCATTGTTATACTTTAATGCACTAGGTGTGCGCCTGTTTTTTTCTTTTTTCTTTCATAGGTATCCTTAGGGAGTTGTGATCCCTTGCAAACGGGCTGCCTATACCTGGATGCATTCATCTGGAACAAGACTCTGTGACTTTTAAGGTTATAGGAATTTTTTTTTTTTTTTTTTTTTTTTTTACCATTTTGGTACTATTATATATTTTTTTTCTATATATATATATATTTTTTTTTTCTATTAATATCTTTGTCATGTATATTTTGTATTAAAATCATTATTGTTATTATATGTTTAATCTTAAAGCTACATAGGGTCTTTTTTATATGTTCCTACCTTAGCAACCCCATAGGTTGTATTAACACAGTTGGCTACATACTCACGGTTAGGCAGGTTATTCCATTAGGCGCTCCTTTATTATTTCTGTTTTGTTTTGTCATATATATATATATATATATATATATATATATATATATATATATATATATACAAAACAAGCAGTCAGCACTCTAATGTAGGGCAAAAGGCAGTTGCTAGTCCCATAGGAATCCACATAACATATGAACCAGCCCAAAGACCAGTAAAGAGACAGCAACCAGCTGGTTGCTGTCTCTTTACTGGTCTTTGGGCTGGTTCATATGTTTTATATATATATATATATATATATATATATATATATATATATATATATATATATATATATATATACACACATATACACATATACACACACACACACAGTATACACAGACACTTTTGGTAATCACTTTTGTGATCATACATATACACACTTAGTTAAGTTATGGTGGGTAAAATAAAGTGACAAAAATCCTCCACAGTAAAGCATATAGCAAATGTAAATATTACTGTGTGCTCATGTGCATGTCTTAGACAGGTCTGCAATATATATATATTTATCTCTTACAAACTTTTTCATGTGTACAGTAATTTAGTAAAATAAGTCAAATTGGCCGTGTGAAAGGAAGCCAATATTTCCAATGACTTACAGTGCTTCTTGATATATATATATATCAACATATATATCAACATATATATATATCAACATATATATATATAGATATATCTATATCTATATATATGTTTATATATATATATATATATATATATATGTTGATATATATGTTGATATATATATCAACAAGCACTGTAAGTCATTGGAAATATTGGCTTCCTTTCACACGGCCAATTTGACTTATTTTACTAAATTACTGTACACATGAAAAAGTTTGTAAGAGATAAATATGTTATCTCTTATGTTCCTGGCAGGACTATCAGCTATTATCTATTTAGTTCTCTGTTGGATGTGTGGATAAAGTAAGAATTTATCTGGGAAATTCTTGTCTACTATGAACCTGAGATTGAGGCAGATCAAGATGTGGATATCCGCTCTTCTAATGCTAACATGATAAAGTAATGTTGAAACAATCAGTGCTTGCAGCACAAAATCTTAAACTTAAGAAGTTACCATTACTATTTAAAATATCTGAGCACAAAATGTAATTTTATTTTCAGACACAAAAAAAGTTATGATGAGTAAAAAAAAAAGTGATAACCCTCCACCGTACAGTGTACAGAAAATAAAAATAACACTTATGAGCACATTCACGTCTCAGACAAGTCCACAAACCTATCTTTCCCCATTACCTGTTAGCATAACATGCTTCCATTGCAGCCAGGGATTCTGGGAAATTATAGTCAAATGAGCACACAGTATGTCACTTGTTACTTCTTGGCCCTTTTAACATGGACCCCTATAAGCTTATGCCTGCATATTACACTGCTTTTCAGCACAGCCTCGGTTAAAGAAGTGCATAGCCAGTATTTTCAAGAAGAGCTTGGGATGCACTAGAAATGCAGCAAAAATAATATATGTTGATTAACCGAAAACAGGTTTTGAGACCTTCTTTACAAATTAATTTCTGAATGTTACTTAATATAGCTAAGTGAATCAAATTTAAGATGTGTGTGCTTATCTGCAAAAATATACAATATATGATGAAAGGGAAATGTCCCAAAGATATCTCTAATAATGTTTGCATACTAAATAGTAGTATTAATGATCAGACCGTGATAATGTGTAAATGAACAAATTCAAGCATAACATGTATTATTCAATATACTAAAATATATAAAACTATGATTATTAACAATTGATAAAAGGGAGGAAGAGGATAGCTATGGAGACTGGTATGCAGCCTGAGGATACGTTCCAATCTCAGGATAGTCAATATATGACAGCCATGCAATGGTCTACAACAGGCCTGCACAACTTGTAAAGTGAGAAGGGCCGAACAGCTCCAAAGAAAACTGATTTGGGACGCACGGGTAAAATCATCATCATCATCATCATCATCATCATCATCATCATCATCATCATCATCATATTTCCCCCAGCACCCCTCATCATCATCCTCATCATATCTTCTCTTCCCCCCCCCCCACAGATCATCCTCATATCACCCTCACAACCCAGATATGAGGGTGATGATGAGTGGTGCTGGGGGAAATATGAGGATGGTCATACCAGATAGGGCCGTAGAGTGCTTTCCTGGGGCTCAAGACAACTGTTTCATTGCCCCCCCCCCCCCCCCCAGTGTCGGCAGCCTTTGCGAGACTCCCCCTCTCTCTCACACCCCCATCTCTCCCCATCACATATAATACTCCCCCTCCACATCACACAGTCACAGACACTGACCTGCACAGGCACAGACACTGACCCACACAGACACTGACCTGTACAGGCACAGACACTGACCCGCACAGACACAGACACTGACCTGCACAGACACAGACACTGACCCGCACAGACACTGACCCTGACCCACACAGCCACTCTGACACTGACCCTGACCCGCACTGCCACTCTGACACTGACCCTGACCCGCACAGCCACTCAGACACTGCCACTGCCACACTGCCACTGCCACTCTGACACTGCCACACTGCCACTGCCACAGCCCCTCTGACACTGCCACTGCCACACTGCCACTGACACTCTGACACTGCCACAGCCACACTGCCACAGCCACATCCACACTGACACACTGACACTGACACTGCCACAGCCACACTGCCACTGACTCGGACACACTGACACTGACACTAGTTCTGAGGAGCAGCTGCAGGGGGGTGGGGGGTGTCCTACCTTTCACTGTGGAGCATGGATGGGGGGAGGAGGGGTGAAGCCATCTTGGGCCCTGGCAGCAGGCACCTCACTTCCAGCTCTCACTAACAGGCTCCGCTGTCACTAACCCCGCCCCCACCCTCTGCAGTCAGACCGGCCTCAGCTCTGTTCCTTCTCTCCTCTCTGCCTGCAGGGGATCGCATCAAACTGCTGGCTCCTTCCCTAATAGGCAGAGTGAGCTCAGGGGGTTGAGGGGGGGGGGGGAAGGAGGGAGGGCATCACGATGCTAGCGCTCCTTCAATGTGTCGGCAGAGCGGGCTCAGGAGGGGGTGGGGAGCGTGTCAAAATGCTGGCGCTCCTTCCCTCCTGTGTCTGTAGAGCAGGCTGGGGGGAGCATCGCGGGCCACACAGGGAGTCCAGGCGGACCGCATGTGGCCCGCGGGCCGTATGTTGTGCAGGCCTGGTTTACAACATAGATTCTGAATGTAAGCAAATCTTCCTCTATATAGTGCTAAAGGTAGACACATCATATTCAGTATTGTTGGCTCTAATAGTCAACAGTAGCGATTTATATACAGTATCTCAAGTGTGTAGCATGTATTCCCATTCACATTGAATAACAGCCCCTAGCAGTCTATCCTTTACAGCATTCTGTATCTACAAATATTTTTTTTTAACAATGCCACTCTCTGTATCTCAAACCTCATACTGCTACTTCCTGCATGTTTTCTTATCTCTGCCCACAATCTGTGTTTCTCCTCCTCCCTTAAAAATTCTTCCCACTGGTACACAGAAGGCTATAGTACTTGAGTCACTCACATGAAATTCCCCGCTCTGTATGATTAGAAGGTTCTCCATTCTTCACACATGCACTTTTTCTGAGATCCTGTCTAATATCAATAAACTCTTCTATTAATATAATAATCATTACTATAATTTAGTCATATCATTGTATTTATCAATACAAATACAGTAATAATAATAACAACGTGAGACACCAGTCTCAAATACATGTGTCTGGAGAGTATAATTGCTGATGTAATTACACTGAGTCAGGATTTCACATCTTTATGCCACAGATTCCAAATGCACCTTTGTAAGTAATTTCCTGTTAATTTTAGCAAACTAATTACTGACAATCAATAAGAATGTCTGGCAATTGATACTTTACATTATTTAAGTCCCTTTCATTTGACACACCATTTTTTTTTAAAGTCACAAAAATCACTTCCGCCACAATTTTGTTGGTAGGCATTTCTTTCTGCACAACTTTATCTGTATGTTCCTTTTTATTTTCTACAGATAACCTGAAAATTACACCACATAGAATACAGTATGTTTCAATTTATCAGCACCAAGTAGTAAGGTCTTTTAGTCCTAAATTGAGATTTGCGACATTGTCACTCTAATTCGTCAACCTGCAAAAATTGCCCCTTTTTGTGGGAAAAGTGTAATGAAAATTCTATAGGTTCACAAGAAAGTATTTAGCAAACATTCAAAGTTAGTTTGCAGGCCACATGACCCTAAATTCAGGTAACATGACTATATACTACCATTTGTGTGAAAATTCTGACAACTGGCAAAGTTGTTGAACATTTTCAGTAGAGATTTATTCGCTGACATTCGACTTCACTAAGAATGTGGCGTTTCTTTGCAAGTACGAATATTCGCAGCTTGGATTAAAAAAGTTCACATTCGTCTACCTCCGTTTGAACGTATCTTCTCTCCCTTTTTCTCACACTCTCCTCGCTCCTCGAAATTGTAATGTAACCCATGCCCCCCCCCCTCAGACACAGATGGCTATCTAGGGTGTAGTGAGGGCTGGCTACATGTACTTGGGTGGTGCATACCTGCTTGGAACAGGAGGGCCTGAGTCTCCCACGTTGGTGTGGGGATAACAGGGCCAGGCTTCTGGGGTATATGCCTCCATTCTTTAGCATCGGTGCAGCGCCTCCATTCTCTATAATCCCCAGGGATGTGGGGTAGGACCCTTACAGAGAAAGAACCCTGGTACCAGGGTGAATGCTCCAGAACTCACACAGTCTTAGGTAAAACAGCAGCAATGTCTTTATTCCTTGGTAACACTTTGAGGTAGTACACAGCAGTTCATATACTTCAGCAGTTCCACTAAGGCAGTGCTTCCAATTGTAAACCCTCCTTTTCCCCTCTCCTTCTCCTCCAGACTGTATCCCTGCAGGATGGTCTGGATGGGGCCTCAATACCCCTGCCTCCACTCCCCCCCCAGGAGTAGGCCCTCGGGCTGAGGCTAGATGACTTTCCCCTCACCCCCTGAGCAGGATGAGGGGCATTGGTCCACCTCTATAGTTCGGTCCGCTCTACTCAGAGGGGCTCTGAGTATCTCCTCCAAGCACCATTCTCACTCTCTACACGTGGTCTCTCAGCTCATTTATTAGCTCGGCTGGGTCCTACTCCACTTCAGACCAGCATGTCACTCCTATCTCGCAGGATATAACTCCACAGACTGACAGGTTGAACGCTCAACCTTCACAGGGTCATCTCTCTCTCTCTCTTTCTCAGCACTCTCAGGCTGACGGTTCTTGCACTGCAGAGAACAGACACACTGCTCTCCAGACTCTGACTCTCCAGCCAGACACTCCACTCCAACCAGGCAGCTTTCAGAACTCTCAGAACCAACTGACTCACACACAACCAGGACAGCCCACTAAATAGAGTTCAGCCCTGCCCCTCATGATGTCAGCAGGACCTCCCTTCTGTCTAGGCCTGCACAGAGTCAGGGGGCCCCTCCTCTATCACTCCAGGCAGGGCTTGAAGGGGGAAAACCCCTGATCACTACTGGCGCCTGCCCTTACCAGGGCTTACTCCAGTAGGAGAAGAATAAGTAGCCCGCTCTTACTTACAGGGGGCTACACATACATTTTACAAGACATTTGCATTTGAATATTCAATTAGAATTTTGCCTAAAACTCTGCAAATGATTTGCAGATTGTACAGTAGTTTGACATATTTGGCTGCATCTAATTTTAAGCACTTTTCCAAACATTTTGCTTTTACGAAGCACATTTGAAGACATTTGCACATATCTAGATGTTGATGTTAGTGGTTAGTGGTAGGGGGAACCCAATTTAAACATGTTAGGCTATGAAACTGGTTCACGATTCTCTTCTCAGCCCTCTGTGGCCACACCAGGCTATACACTTGCTCATAGTTGAATGCACTTAATTTGCATATGACTATAATGTGGGGTGATAACACCACAAACCTGGTGGGGATGAGAACCACTGGGCCATGAGTTTTGGTAAATGTTGGGAGCCCGGCTCAAGCCATGCTTCAGGCATGGTTTTCATGGAGACAATATCTTGTTTATTTTTGTCTAATTATAGGAGCTGGTTGTATTTGAGAAATTCTAAAATGAACGAACTCTGAATAAGTTACCTTGATCAACTTTAAAATTAGCTGTGGAAATGGTCCAACTTCACACTTCACAGATGTAGGGCCCTATTTACTCAAAAGGTTTCTGCCATAAGATACCATGTGGTGTTGGAAGACACCTTACTGCCCAGTGAGTTTATTAGGCGGCACCAGAAGGTGTCTCAGTATATATGTGTGTGTGTGTGTGTTACATCTAATGCTCATCTATCACAATATTTATGCCTAATTTTTGTGCTGCTCTAATGTTATTTGTTTATACTATCATTTTTAGGTTTGCCCAATTCCAAGATTGTGCAAGAAAAAGGTGTAATTAAGGCGCTAAATGCCCTATAAATACTAACACAATCAATTCCAAGTGACTTTGTGTGATGAACAGTGCATTAAACAAAAACTCACAAGTGAAAATATAAAATAAACAGTGTAAAGACCCCCTGCTTCAACCCTCTGGTTGGGTTGTCTTCACTCTTCCCCAAATAGTAGAACTTGTATCACACGATCCAGGGGGAGCATAAGGGAAAAAAACATAAAGAGAGAGACTCTAAGTGCAGATGTAGGTACAGTGCTGGGAATGATCCCTATTCAATCTTGGCTCCTATGTCTATCTTACTCACAAGAGATAAGAGTTTATCAGGCAGTGTAGATCAATGAATGGATGATGAAAAGGTAACCAATGGCCTTCGTCACTCAAGGGATACACCTCAGCGAGAGAGGGAGAAAAACACACATAGCATAGATCTGGCAGAAAAGCTTCTTATTTATCGATAAATCTTAAAAAATGCACACTTATAGTGTATACATATTAAAAGAGCATTGAAGCTATAAAAGCTGGGTGATGTAGCCTGGATGAAAGCCCACACCGTCTCTCACCGCACCGCCTCCGTCTGGAGCTCTGATTCAGTCACCCGATCCTACTACCGCTTGCAGGAGACGCTGCTCCGCTTCCGGTCGCGGGTGATGTCGTCACTTCCGACCACGATGTCTCAATAGGCACAGGGTGTAAGGTGTAGAGCACAGGGTATCCCTTGAGTGACGGAGGCCATTGGTTACCTTTTCATCATCCATTCATTGATCTAAAGTGCCTGATAAACTCTTATCTCTTGTGAGTAAGATAGACATAGGAGCCAAGATTGAATAGGGATCATTCCTAGCACTGTACCTACATCTGCACTTAGAGTTTCTCTTTTTGTGTTTTTTTCCCGTATGCTCCCCCTGGATCGTGTGATACAATTCCATAATTGTACAAAATAAAAGGGACATGGCTTTGCCTTTATTCATTTATAATCAATACCTTATTAACCAGTACTGAAGGTAATACAAAATAACAAAGCCATTTGTAAAGCTCTTCTACAGACATACAGAAATACAGAATAGACACTGCTAATTAAAATAAATCATTCAAACTTGTTTTTTAATTGCCTTTCAAAGTAAATGACCTCAAGGGAATCTATTTCAAGATGATTGACCTCAGCCCTCCTAATAGACGGGCAATCTGCCACCTATGATTGACTATTGTTGCTATCATATATTGCTTTCTATAAATCTTCACAGTAGGTGGATGAAGCATTTTTAGTGCCACTACTTGGAATTCACATGTAAACCTGTTCTCTTGGAGGATGAAATGCTGACTGTTTTACCAGGAAGCTTTGTAATCATTCATTTTTCATATGGCCACGAGGCACTGCAAGCTAAACCTTGCTGTGAACTCAGTGAGTCCACCAGATATTAGCCATAATATTTTCTTTTACTTTTATTTTCCAATTTTCTTGTCACTACAAATTGTGTTTCACAGCAATTGTATTTTCTTTGTTGTCAAATGTAAGAGTCTTATTAACCAACCTGTTGCAATTGGCCTATGTCTGGGGTTTAGATAGAATCTTTGAAATAAAAAGATGAAGGACTTATATCTAGAGATGGGCAAATTTTTGCGGTGAATTTGGATCCGCGGCGGACCGGCCGGTTCCTTTGGTCCCCGGAGATCAGCAGATCAATCTCAAAAAGGGCGATACACGGTTTGCGTTTTTTTATTCCTATTATTATTACTTATACACTCCGCGGATTCCGCAACCCATGGACAGTCCACGGGCTTTATCCAGTGGCGGATTTTGATGAATCCATGTGGATTGAAACTGCCCAAATCCGTTTGTGGATTTTACACGGCGATACGGATTTCGGGGGTTACATCACTGAAAATCCGTGAAAAGGATTTGAGCGGATTCGCCAATCTCTATCTATAGCCCAGGATACCAAAATGGCCACTTCTCTGACAATATGTGCATCACTAAAATATTCCTAAAAAGGAAATTCTGTAGATATATTGTACCTAATCATTAATCTCCAACATTGTCAATGCAAAATCGCCTTAAACATACATACAATCTGATGCAATAAAACCTGGTCTTTTCAATGTATTTGTTCTGAAATATTTATGCATAAAAATTGAAGTTTGACATATCATTTGAATTTGCTTTTCGCACAATTTGCTGTAATACTGCTGTAATACTACTTGGAAACTGATCAAAATGTCACCTCCTTCAGCTGGACGACATAGGGCTTTTACTGAGGAGGAAATGTGGTCATTTACATAAAATCTATTCAAAGGATTACATTTGCATATTTGCCAGGTATCTCAGGTGTGTTCACAGCTATCTCGCCACGTGTAGTGTATGTTGATTCATTTGGAGGCATATACAGTAACCCTTATATACATAGCCTATGACTACTGTATGCTATTTTGGGAGTTTGCCTCATTTGCATAAAACATGTGCACCCCGCACGGAATTGCACAACTCTAACCAAATTGCTGTTTTCACGCAGTTTGGACATGCAATATGGGGTTAATTAATATGTATGATGCAAATCCATGTAAAAATGGGTTGTTTCACCTGGAAATGTATTTATTAAAGTTAAAGGAGCAATCCAAGCAATATCCTTCATGTATGGGTTTAAAAAAAATAAAATAAAACAATTCTGTAGTGTTAGATAATACTTATTACATTTGTTTATATTTAACTCTTAAGACTGTTTTAATGAGTTTTAATATATACTATGTAACTATGTAAAATATAATGAGCATCCTTTGATTTCTGTAGCAGGTTTTAGCACACTTCCCCAGCAGTGCAAAATCTTTGTAACACTTTCCTGTTTGTGATAATTTGTTACCAATATTCAGAGCACTAATGCTACCTTAGTAATATAAGAATACATTGACTGAAGGATTGATTGAAACTGGAAGGCAGCCATTTAGTGAACCCTGGAAATCAGGATCTTTGCTAATCGATCATGGCAAACGTATCGATTGGCAGATTAGGTAATTAGTTTTGAATAAAGGTAATCAAAGGCTGCATATATTACAACAACATATATTAAAACTTTTTTTTAAGTCCCGCTTGGATTGCCTCTTTAAATGAATAGCCCTCATTGAACTCTATAAAATTAGGACTAATTTTTACTGTAAAAATGAGGTTGAGACACATTTTGGACATACATATTTCAGTGTCATGCTGTATTGTGAAATATTAATCTTCATGCTGCCCTAGTGATGTACCTTATGCTGTGTAAGGTATGTCATTCTAAAACATTAAAAAGTCATTTACAAGGGGCTGGCCGGACTAAACATTCAGCCTAATCGAATTAGAGGTAGAGCTACCTTCACCTTCACCATTTCCATCGTTGGTTGGTAGTCACAACCATGTGGCTACTACTGTAGCAATCAAAAGGCCACCAATTAGAGAAGTCTGGTCCTGCCAGATGTCCGTGAGCGAAATTTTTTGAACATTTATTAAATAGCAGTAATATGAGTTACAGTACATGTATCACCATATTTCCAAAGCCAATTGTATGCAAGAACCTATAGATTTAGAAATGCATTATCACAGACTACATAGTTAGTATTTTTGTTAACATCTGTTCTAAATGACTGACTGCTATTATAGTCTTTTAGAACAAATGTGTTTACAAATGTTGAGAATAGAATCATACAGTACCTTAAATTTCCAGCAAACATAAAAATTTATATATACAGTTTTGCTAACCTGATTTTATGTCTTCATGAAGTTTTGATCCAGTCTGATTTCTAAAAGTATTTCCAGTGCATTTCAGTTCTTATTAGTCTTGAAGTTCTATGAGCAAGGAATACTTGAATTACCAGAATTGAACTAGAGTCTCTGTCAGGGTCTCCTAGACATCCTGCCTAGCCATAGTTCCTTTCCTTGTCCACCGGGTGTGCTGCTACTTTCTGTCTGCTCTGGGGTTTCTCTGTCTGTCTGTCTTGTTGCTCCTCTCTCTGTCTTATAGTTCTGCTTCCTGTTTAGTTCCTTGCCTTTGTTTTGAGTCAGACTCCATGCCTACGCCCGTGCCGCAGCTTCTGTACCTGTTCCTGTTCTGTTCCGTGTTGGAGTTCTGTTACATTAAAGGCCCTTGCTGGTATTCTGGCTTGTCCCTGTTTGTTCCCTGATCCATGGTCTCAGTCCCTGCTCCCTTGCCCGGTTCCTGCTCCTGTTTTCCCGTTGCCGAACCTCTGCGTGTGCCACAATGATCCTGCTTGCCGCCTGCCTCCGACCCCTGCTTGCCCACGACAATCCGACGTGCTGCTTACCACCAACCTCAGCCCGCTACCCCAACAATCTTTTGCCTGCTCCCACTGTTCTGGCTACCATGGTCCTACCCGCCACAGCTGTCTCCCGTGACAGTCTCATAGTGTCATGGAGTTAAGTTGGCAATACTGTATATTAAATGAATACTATAAAGCAACACATTTAAACAATAGTATCAGAATTTACTATGTATAATTCCATGGTAAATACAAATGCATATAAACACACATTCTTTAATTATTTAATGTTACATTTTTTATAGTAACATAGTTAGATAGTTACAGAGTAGGTGAGGTTGATAAAAGACGTATGTCCATTAAGTTCAGCCTATGCTAAATTTAGAATACATCATCCCATGCTGTCTCATAGGGGGGAAAATAAATTCCTTCCTGACTCCAAATAATAATTTCTTCCTGAATCAACATCCTTCCCATATTTACTTATTTAATATATTCCTGTATACCTTTCCTTTCTAAGAAGATGTCCAACCTTTTTTTGAAGATATCTATTGTATCTTCCATCACAATCTCCATGGGTAATGAATTCCACATTATAACTGCCCTTACTTTGAAAAACCCTTTCCTTTGTTGCTAGTGAAATCTCCTTTCATCCAAACTTAAGGTATGACCCTCTGTCGTTTGTACTGCCCTTGGGATGAATAGTTCTTTTGAAAGCTCCTTATATTGTCCACGATTATATTTGTGTATAGTTATCATATCCCCTCTTACGTGTCTTTTTTCAAATGTAAACAAATCTAATTTAGCTAGTCTCTACTCATAACTCAGATTTTCCATCCCCTTTATTAATTTTGTGGCTCGTCTCAGCATTCTTCTAGTTCAATAATGTATTTTTTAAGGAGTGGTGACCAAAACTGTACTCCATATTCTAGATGTGGTCTTACTAATGCTTTTTAGAGGGGCATAATTATTCTTACTTCCCTTCTATCTATTCCCCATTTAATTCAAGATGAGATGTTATTTGCCTTTGCAGCTACTGCATGACATTGAGCACTATTACTAAGCCTGCTGTCTACAAGCACTCCTAAATCATTCTCCATCAAGGATTTACCTAATTTTTCTTCATTTAATTTGTAAGTTGCCTGTTTATTCTTGTTTCCCAAATGCGTAACCTTACATTTCTAAAGGATTTGATATGCAGTTTTGAACATATAAATATATTAAAAATACAATTAGTATAAATGAGTGATTCCTAACAAGATATCTTATACACAATTAATCCTTTGCCTTGATTAAGCTTAATCAACCCGCAATAAACAATTAATATCATACAATATGCAACATATAAAACCAATTTGTTGGACAGGGCTATTGAAAAAATGCAATGTTATTCATACAATGGTTGATTTTCCAAATGTCCTGATCTTCAACGGATTATTAATTGTTAAATACTGAGCACTATGTCCCAAATATAAAACCACAAAGCATGGGATCCCCTTTTTTTCGGAGAAAGTATTTGTCAGACCAGATTGAATACAGTCACACACTTGGTTTTGTTATATGTAATGCCTACATCAAGCAGGCAGAAAACTGATGTTTGAAAACCACTCAGCTAAAATACTGCTGTTTAATAAATACTCACGGAATACACAATTTATTAATACAGTGGCTGGTCATTTTAATGGATTTTAAATGATTTAAATAGTTTACATCCAACATTTTACATTACATTCAACATTACATTTTAAGCTGTGTTTAAAATAATAGGACAGTGCACTTATTGTGCAGTTTCAAGAAATTGATTACAACTGTTTAGTAAATTTGGCATCAATTGTCAATTTGGGGCTAAAATTGCTTCAGACCTCAGTAACTCTACATATGGCCGCACTTACGTTACTGTTCTATGTTCTTTCACATTTATTTATATTTTTACAAAGTTGGGAAAAATACATTACCACTAATGACGATAAAAGGATTCACACATATATGGTATTGTCAAACATTAAGCCGAAAGCACATCCTGTGCTGAAGAAATAACACTGGTGTGATTTTAATTTCCTTGGATATGTGCACCACTGCTTTGCTACAGTGATAAATGTAGCTCAGATGCCAACTTCAGATATCTCAGTCTTGAACCATGTACTCTTGGTTACTTTCATAGTACAGCTCAACCCCGTTATAGCGCGATCCGCTATAACGCGGATCCGCAATAACGCGGTTTGAGCGTGGACACCGAATTAAAAAAAAAATAATTAAGGTTTTTTTTGCACACACACTCACTGCACACTGCATACATTCCCAGCACACTGCACACACTCACAGCACACACTCACAGCACACTGCACACACTCACTGCACACACTCACAGCACACTGCACACACTCACAGCACACTGCATATACTCACAGCACACTGCATACACTCACAGCACACTGCATACACTCACAGCACACTGCATACACTCACAGCACACTGCTTACACTCACAGTACACTGCACACTCACAGCACACTGCACACTCACAGCACACTGCACAGCACACTGCATACACTCATAGCACACTGCATACACTCATGGCACACACTCACAGCACACTGCATACATTCACAGCACACTGCAAACACTCACAGCACACTGCACACACTCAGCACACACTCACAGCACACTGCATACACTCACAGCACACTGCACACACACACCACACTGCACACACACACTGACACACAGTCAAATACACACACATAGACACACTCTTTAAGGAAGCTTGTTCTCGCAAGACGGAAGCAGAAGCAGGAAGCAGAGACATGGAGAAGAGCTGCCAGATGCCGGGTTAGTGCTGTGTGCTGTTGCCGCTGCCCCACCGGGTCTGGGAACGCTGGGAGAGTTCTCAGCTTTCCCCCTCCGGCGGACACAGTACCACAAAAAAAAAAAATCCGCGACCCCGTTTATAACGCGGTGGTCGCGGGTGGCCCCTGAGGACCGCGCTATAACGGGGTTAAGCTGTAACTTCAAATGATCTCAATCAGGTTCACAAGCGCTAAGGAAAGCATATTTGTGAATGGTTGCAAAAACACTTTTTAAAATTGTAATTCCAAGTTGGGAAGATTGTAGGGTAACTGTTTTTATTGTCAGTTCTCATTACAAAATTATTTATAAAGCTTGTAAGTATGTCACTTTAGACTATGATGGCAGATAAAATAGATATCTTCAAAAAAGGTTGAGCATCTTTTTAGAAAAAAGGAAAGGTATACAGGGATATACCAAATAAATACAAATGGGAAGGATGTTGATCCAGGGAGGCATCTGATTGCACTTACAGTATTTGGTAAGGAAGGAATTTAATTTTCCCATAATGAGACAGCATGGGATGATGTTTCACTGGGGTTTTTTGTTTACCTTCCTCTGGATGAATATACTGTACTGTAAATACAAATATATGATAAGTATCTGTCATCTAAATTTAGCATAGAATGTAAAGTAAAAATTGAGTGTGTAAAAAGCGCTAGTTAGGGTTATAAGTATGTGAATGCTTCAATTAAGTGTAATAAACCGTGCAATAAACAATATTCAACAGCGTTGAAATAACAGGAAATCACATAAGTCCATGAGCAGCCTAAAAAGTCTAACTGGTTTTCTTTGGAAACCAGAACATGTGATAAAAAACAAAAAGACTTCTATGGTGCTGGGACCAATTGAGATCAAACCATAAATTAATCAGATCAATCCCTTTTTCTTGTATCTCCAAACATTAATTTGCTTGGGAGTCCACTCCGGTTCCAATCAGGTCTGTAAGGATTGCTTTGTAAACCTGCAGGTGTAGCTGACAGGAAATATAAATCGAGATAAGAAAGGCCACAATAGTGTGTTACCTTTGATAAGTACACTTACTGTATAGAACCTGTGACAAAATACCATTTTTGGCTGAAGGGTTCTTGTCTGGGATCCTTCAAACCCACTGTCTTTTTAGGGTAAAACACAGTCACAGGATCATCCAGCTCTGGTTTAAGTGCTTTATTTTCTTTGTCACACCAGCAGACAAAATCAGGACAAACAGAAGAATCAAAAGTAAATCCTAGCTCAATCTGAGCATTAACTAGACAGCAATTCTCTAGCTATCTTTGGGTGGCTTTCCCACTTACCAAACAATAAAACACAGATATCATAAACCAAATGTTGTCTGTAGCATTCAGCTCTCTTAGATGGAATGAGGGGAGAATTGATCCAGCCTGGCCTTTCTTACACTCTGTTAATTAAAGTCAGGTGATCTGCACCTGGCTGTGCTTGCAGAACCTCTCCTGGATCTTTAACCCTTAGTAGGGGCAGGTATCGTTTGCCAAAGCCGCAGGTATATTCCTCCCCTCTACAATTTGACCACCTTTCCTCACACAAACTTTAGTGGATGAACCTCAGAGGCCAGTGTTATTAACAAGGATAATTTTAATAATGGATGATATCATAAAACAATTAAAACAGAATAAACAACATTAGTTGCATTCATATGAATAGGACAACGCCTTCTCCTCGATTGATTAAAATGGAAACCCTACTTACTAGATGTCACTAGGACATGCGCCTGGTATAATTTAGTCGTTACTCGAATAGTCCCATCTTCCTTCGGCAATAACAGGAACTGCGTTGATGTCGCTGTCCGGCTCTGAGGTCTGCTACCTCCAGCTTCTCGGCTTCCCCGGGTGACATCACGGCTCTCTCTGTTATTGGCGTCAAGCCAGGAAACACAGGATCAGCTGCTCCGTGTGCTCCTTATGCCTCTCTGCCTGCTGCTGTTTTTTGTCAGCTCAGTCGGTTGGCTTCAATAGTAGCTGCTCTGGGGAGTTACACCAGGGCACTGCTCCTTCTAGTTAACCCTACGCATTTCAAGATTGAAAACGTCTCTTCCTCTCTTCTTCTTGAAGAAAAGTCATTTTAGTCTTGAAGCTTTGACAAAGTGCCAAGAGCGCAAAACGCGTCAGAGGTACTCCACTATGCCTTTCTCCATGCTGTCACCTATTTTGTAATTAATTGTTTTAAATTCATTTGGTTTGTGCCTAGCCCCATTTTTCCGCCGTGCTCCGTTTTTCTAACATTGGATTTTTTTTTTAATCATACTACACTACCGGATGCACGGTTCAGAGGAGAGACCAAACAGTGAGTAGCTATATGGATTATTTTTCTGTTCTTATACCTGTATGGAGGATTTTTCTCTGAGCTCTAGGGGCAGTTTGTTCAAGGACACAGGAGAACCAGTCATTGTTTACCATTTAGGCTGTCATTGGCTGCATTATCCCCTGCAACAGATATACATATAACCCAACATATGAGCGGTGAATATTTAAGGACGTATCTCTATTTTATCAGTACTCTCACAATTATGGGTCTCTCCTAAATCAACTCATTACAGCTTTATCATCTACATGCTGTTTTGCCCAATTACTGGGAAGCACTGGTCAAGAACTTTGTTCTATTTCTTCTGGTTAAATATATAGTTGTAGGCTTTACTCTTCCCTCTGGTGGGAAATGTTGTGATATTTTACACTAACCCTGCCATTATATGTCATGGAAACTGTGATATTCTGCATTATAATGGGATATGTTCTGTAATCTGGGGACCTGTCACGCGTTTAATTTGTATTAGAAGAAAACTGCTTATTTATAGCATGTCAGATGAAATCTAATGTTAAATATTGTATGCATCTTCTTCCTCTGTGTTATGGAATGTACGAAAACTCTATTGATGTTATTGAGAAGAAGATTGGCAGCAGATATATGCAACATATTCAAACACTTTAGACAGAAGAAAGGTGTTCATTTTCCGCTTGAGATACAGTAACAAGGACAAATT
This sequence comes from Ascaphus truei, assembly GCF_040206685.1. NCBI lineage: Eukaryota > Metazoa > Chordata > Amphibia > Anura > Ascaphidae > Ascaphus > Ascaphus truei. Next base: position 81,982,224 of record NC_134487.1, on the reverse strand, counting down.
TCTATAACACCATGTCTATGTAGAAGAAGCAGGAACAAAAAATCCTAGTGCTAATTTACATTAAAGACTATTTGCCTTTGTTCATCAAACCTTGAATCTGCAAAAACAATCATAACCTTGGGAAAAGGTCATCATGAACATGAACTTGCTTCTAATATGTTCACTATCTTACAAACATAATAACAAATGTTTTAAAGTTCAGCTAGTGCAGTATATTTTATGAACACATACATGCCAATGCTTCCAATTCCGAACATTAGGGGAACTCCTAATTTCAGATGCTGCCACTTGCCTCCTATGCTACCTGCCCCAGCTCAGGATTGATAAACTCACCAAGCCAGAGTACAGCACCTATAAAGGAGCAGATCCCATAGTGCAGAACTTATAAAGGAGCAGTTCCCCGAGGGCTGCATCTATAAAGGAGCAGTTCCCATAGTGCAGCACTTATAAAGGAGCAGTTCCCGAGTGCTGCATCTATAAAGGAGCAGTTCACAGAGTGCTGCATCTATAAAGGAGCCGTTCCAAGAGTGCTGCATCTATAAAGGAGTAGTTCCCAGAGTGCTGCATCTATAAAGGAGCCGTTCCCAGAGTGTAGAACCTATAAATAAGCAGTTCCCATAGTGCAGCACCTATAAAGTAACAGTTCCCAGAGTTCAGAACCTAAAACCCCTGATGCAAATATCGCCATTCAGGGATACTCCATTTTTAGGAGAGATACACTGGCGACACACTTTATTCGAGCTCGGCTAGTCCCACGAATTCGGGTATACCCGGGTGTATTGAAGTTTGTGACTGTTTTCTGCCCGAGTGCATTGAGGTATTTTCCAAGCAGGGATTGAAGCATTTTATTCCCGCTGGCTGCAATACTGCACAGTATATATATATATACTGCATTACAATTCATGAATTTATGCCATCTGGTAGACACGCGAAGCATTGCAGCCTATTAAATCCTAATCATTATCATTTAACAGATCAGCCGCCCGTCAGCCAGGCATGAACCCAGGCTGGGAAGGCAAACGCAACGGGGCTTGTCAGAGGTGAGGAGCGGCGCATTCCAGGTATCTGCCAGGTACATACTGGGTATTTGCTCGAATAAAGTGTGTCGGTGCAGTAGGTCAAAGAGAGGAGGAGGGGTGTTATTTTATATTGCAGACACCTTACAATTTACACTGTTAAATTGTCCCACAAGCCCACCCTCTTTTGAAATTCTAGTTGGCAGAATATGCCTCCCCTTTTCTAAGCCCATCTTGCTCGCTGGCATCTACCGCCCCCTTAAAGCCCCTCTACAGTCCCTGACTGATATCACCCAATTTCTTGGCTCCATTTCCTCTCTGAATGAGAAGAATGAGCTGCTAGTTCTTGGGGATTTCAACTTCAATTGGCTTGACCCTAAAAACCACAAAATCCAGATACAACTCAAGTTACTTAACCTATCACAACTCATTTCCCAACCCACACGGACAAACCTGAAATCGCATAACCATTCCTTGCTAGACTGGATTCTCTCCTCAAACCCCAGCATAATCCAATCCTCTGGCATCCTTCCTGATATTTTCAGTGACCATGCAATAGTGTACTGTGTTAGGAAAATTAAACCGCCCCATGCAAGCCCTAAAGTCCTCCTCACTAGAACATTTAAAAACTTTAACCCACAACAGTTTTTGGATGACCTTACCAACTGCCCATGGCACAGAATCGATTTAATTCCCGACCCTGATTCTGCGCTCGACTATTTCTAATCTGAGTTCTTAAAACTCTGCAATACCCATGCTCCACTACGCAAAATAAGGGTACGGGGGGCCCACCTTCCGTGGGTTACGACTGCCCTTATTGCACTCTACCAGCTCAGGGATACCTTGTGGAAAAGCTACAAAGTAACTGGCACTACCAAGGATCTCAATCACTACAGATGCCTGCGGAACATGTGCACAAGGCAAACAAGGCACGCAAAAGCACAATATTACTCTGACAATCTCCACCAAAATACATCAAACCCAGCTAACTTCTGGAAGGTTATCAACAATATATTCCAGCCTCCTAACCATCAACAACCAAGTAATATCACTAAGGGGGATATTACTCTGACAAACCCCACCGACATTCCAAATACATTCAATGATTACTTTGTGGTGTATGCCACTAACTTATTAGTGAAACGCAGCCCAAACCACAAACCTGAATTTCATTCTGGGAGTACCCCTATAGCCCCACACCCTCCCAACACTGCCCCAATTTTCAATTTGGCCCAGTATCTGAAGAGGAGATTACACAAGCGCTCCTCAAACTAAAACTAAGCAGCCAATGTGGACCTGACTTACTACAATCTAGGTTCCTACGACTTGGTGCCCCAGCCATTGCCAAACCAATTGCTTCCATAGTCAACTCTATCCTGTCTGCAGGCCATATCCCTAAGACCTGGAAAACTGCCAGAGTTGTCCCAATCTTCAAAAGTGGGGTCAAAAACACAGTCTCAATCTACAGGCCAATCTCACTTCTCCCAATTCTATCCAAAGTCAGGGGAAAATGTGTCCACTCCCAATTAAGCGATTACTATACCAAGACAAATTTCCCTAGCCAATTCCAATCTGGCTTTCGTCCCAAACACTCCACCGTAACTACCCTGCTAAAAGCTTTCAATGAAATCCAGTGTGGAATGGAACGGGGACAACTCACTGGTGCAGTATTCCTAGATTTTGCAAAGGCTTTTCATACAGTTGATCATGCTATCCTGCTTAACAAACTCCAGTGCTCTGGAATAGGAAAGCATGCTTTAAACTGGTTTCAGTCCTACCTGCCAGGAAGATCCCAACATGTGTCCACCTCAGGCTCTAACTCCAACCCCCTGGATATCACCTGTGATGTCCCGCAAGGCTCTGTTCTGGGCCCCCTACTCTTCTCAGTGTTCATTAATGATCTTCCCACAGCTTTTAAAGAAGCCTCAATACACATGTATGCAGATGACACAATCCTATATGCACACAGTCATAGCCTCTCTGACCTTCAACACATACTTCAGTCTGACTTTTTGAGACTCGAAAACTGGATTTCCCAAAACAAACTGTTTTTAAACACTGACAAGACTGTAATAATGGTATTTGGGACCAAGACTAAATTTTTAAAGCTTCCAGCGACTGAGCTCCCGATTAGAACCAACGCTAACACCACCCTAACCCATGTCACTAGTTTTAAATACCTGGGCTTATGGTTTGACTCCCACTTTACATTCGGAATGCACATTGATACCCTGACAACCAAGACCTATGCCAAACTAGGGGTACTTTACAGGAACAAATCCTCCCTAAGTCTTCTGGTCAGAAAGCGTATCGCACAGCAGATGCTAATGCCAATTGTTGACTATGGAGACATAGTATATGGCTCGGCACCTCAAACCCACCTTAGCAAACTTGACACCCTCTACAATTCAATTTGTCGTTTTGTTCTCCAATGAAACTAAAACACACATCACTGCGAAATGCTCAAAGAACTAGATTGGTCATCACTAGAGTCTAGGCGCAAAGTTCACCTTTCCTGTCTTGCCTTTAAATTCTTTATGGGCAAGCTACCCAGCTATCTGAACAAGCTCCTCGCCCCTACCACATGCAGCACCTATCACCTGATATCAGACTCCAAAAGACTGTTCATGGTCCCAAGGCTCAACAATGTATCCGGCCGTTCCTCCTTCTCTTACCGTACACCCCAAAACTGGAACAACCTACCAGAGACTCTCACATCCACCACCAGTTTAAGTTCTTTCAAATCTAAGGCTGTCTCACATTTTAATCTGGTCTGTAACTGTTTCATACGCCCATAATATATATTTTCTTTAACTGTGCATGCAATGTCTTGTACATAATGTATACTCTGTTTATTTATGTTACTGTATTTGTAAGCATGTATTATTTGTCGTAACTCTGTGCCCAGGACATACTTGAAAACGAGAGGTAACTCTCAATGTATTACTTCCTGGTAAAATATTTTATAAATAAATAATATAGGAGCAGTTCCCAGAGTTCTGCATCTATAAAGGAGCAGTTCCCATTGTGTTTCTCCTCTGCAGCCTCTGCATGATGCTCCTTGTTGCTGCCCTCACATACATTAGTGCAATAGACCTTCCTCCCGCCCACTGCCCATTCAGCTTCAGAGTGAAGCGAGGGGGTCTAGTGTTGCTAATTTACATACCAGCTTGCTGGTATCCGTCCTCCTTCTTTATATCTTGTCTTGGAATGCACAGGTGAAGTTATTCATGGTGAGCTCATGGGAAGAGTGGAGCCTGTGTCTCATCACAAGAACTTTATTGGCAGTCTAAAAATAATCACCCTGTAAAGTGAATTTGCTTGTGAGCAAAGTGTGTGTAGCGCTGTGTGGGGATAAGTGTGTGCTTGGGATTATGTGGGGTTAATAAGTGCATGTGTGTTTATACTTTAGGGCTGTGTGGTGTACATACGGTAAGTTTGTATGCAGAACAGTGTTGGGTTAATACGTGTGTGGGTGAGTATGTGTGCAGGATTGTGTGGCCTACTCTGTATTTTTATAGGACCTGGACAATAAATAATGGATTTTATATGGTCTATGCACGTCAACATTGGTTCAGGTCATGCTTCTAAAATGTTCAAAGTTCAAGAAAAATCCAATTTTGTATTAGGCCACTGTATTGTTACACTGTATGTAAATTGCATAACCTGCCTAATAAAAAAGTTTGAAAAAAAGAAAAAAGTTCAAGCGTGTACAAAGGCATGATAGCAATCCAAAGAGCGTTATTCTTATTTCTGAGGGTCAACAACCTTCACATACAGCAAATGGCCCTCAACAATATGTATTAAGTAGTGATGTGCAAACTTGTCCTGTTTCCGTTCGCAACATTTTCACAATATTTATCGCCGTTTTTGTGGCATTGGATTCAAAATACAACAAAACAATGTAATTTTCACATTGGTCATGTGACTTTGCAAAAGGTTTTAAGGCCAAACAAAAATCGCCAAAAACGGCAAATTCCATCATGTTCGCAAACTTTGCAATAAGTTTGCATATCTCTAGTAATACGGCTTTTTTACTGTTTGTTCTAGAACGTGCAGCCCTAATACTGTAAATTGTTTATGTATTACTAGAGAACACCTCTTCTATGACATGATTATATATATATATATATATATATATATATATATATATAAAAACACACATTATTTTTGGGGGACTTTAATACCAATGCAACTGCTAGAAATCTGAACTACCTATTACCCTACAAATGTGGTACTTATCAGAGATTTTTTGTAAGCAGGCTTACTATATACCTGTAGCAGGAACCTCAACCCCCTCTAATAGCGCGTCTGAGATCAGATGCATTGTAAGGAACCCTAACCCTCTCTAATAGCACATCTGAGACCAGATGCATTGTAAATTCTTCTGTATTTGGTACAATTTTCAAATGATCTGAAAATTGCAGGGAACCCTTTAAAGATGCACAGGGAACCCAAGGGTTCCTAGGAACCCTTGTTGAAAAACACTGGGTTAGACATACAGGAGGATACTGTACATTAGTACGCCGCAAACACAGTCAGTGAAAAAATAAATCTATAACATTATAAAAGTGTGATATAATCAGGTTCACACTTTAATAAACACTGATGCGGTTCGTCTTCAATGCTACTTTGAAGAAATATTGCCAAAGGGGTTTATTAAGCAATAGAATTGTGCACTCAATTCCTCATGCCTAATTTTTTTTTTAAATTGTGTTTCGCAATTGTTACAAGCATCATATCTTTGATTATGTTTGCTGTGTAATTTAGGTGATATCTGCAGGACAATGAGAGATCGATTTTGGACAACAATGGAATGTTAACAGGAACATTGAAGCAGTCTCTAAAAATATCTCTTTCATAATGTTTTCTAATTCACACAGCTCTCCACACATCTCCCGTGAATACATGCAATTGAATTTCTTGTTGCTGGCATTTTACAATATCGGCAGGGGTGTGAAGAAATCGACAGGAGATCATGACTGGAAAATGATATACTTCAGTAAATAATTAGCTGTAATTCCCTATTACACTCTCAATCCCATGTTCACTTATTTTCAAAAGTAAAGAATGTCTTCAAATATAAAGGAATGGTCTCCGAGAAAGAAAAAAAAATCATGAACGTATTCCCTTTGCAAGAAGGCACCAAAATCATATTGCAGAAACAATATCGGGCTCTTACCTTCCCTTTAAACCTTTAATTTTGCACTGAATTCCCAAGAGTTTTAGTACAATGATAGCAAATATCATTAGGATGTAATCTGTTCTTTTACTGTACAGCACCATTATCCAAATAGATTTTATATCGTTGAAGTTAAGTTTATGATGGAGATTTGTTTTTGCCCTGAGTGATTACACGGAACATTGCTTCCATGCACAGACATGAACTTTACCTTGTATTATTTAAGTAATAATCCCCTCGGAACAGTGCATTACTGGCCAATAATGCCCTGGCTGGAAGAGTTGAAGGCCCGAGGTGAAGCCGAGGGACTTTAATCCAGTTCATGTGTGTGCACGGAAGGGGATGATTACTATTATAGGTTAAATATAGGCTTTTTTCATAAATAAGAGACACTTTTGTATAGTTATATAGATTTTTTTAATTAAAATAAAATGGTAAATACATTAAACCACTACTAAATACACTTACACTGCAGCTATCTATATCCACACACTGCCACCCCCTTTGTGTACACACACACACACACACCCACTGTAGCTCTACACACACACACACACACACACTGGAGCTCTATACACACACACACTGGAGCTCTATACACACACTCACACACACACATACACACACACACACTGGTGCACTATACTATACACACATACACACATACACACTGGAGCACTATACACACACAAAATGGAGCTCTACACACACACACACACACACACACACACACACACACACACACACACACACACACACACACACACACTGCAGCTCTACACACACACACTGCAGCTCTATGCACACTGCAGCTCTACACACACACACACACACACACTGCAGCTCTACACACCCAAACACACACATCAGCTCCACACACAGCGCAGCTCTACACACACACACACACACACACACACAAACTGCTGCTACACACAACTCTGCTCCTGCTACATACACATACAACACAACGGCACACCACACACAAACACTGCTGCTGGTACTACACCCATAAACACTGCTGCTGCTAACACACACACTGCAGACAGACAGAAACTGCAGCCCCAAACAAACTGCAGACAGCCACTTACTTACTTTGCAGCTACACACAAACTCTCTCCCTCCCCAATTCAAGGGAATCTGTCAGCTCTGTTCACAGAGGGAGGGGGAGGAGACACTGCCTGCTGCTTCTTCCTGACCAATCCCATGCCCTGTCTCAGAGCTTTTCTGACAAAAGGAAAAGCTGATTGGCTGGAAATAAACACATTGCAAGCTGTAAATATTCTGGGCATTACTTAAAGCTGCAGTTCAGTCAATATCCTGCATGTGTGTTTTTTTTTTTAATAAATCAGTTCTGTAGTAAGAAAAAATACTTTTAGCATTTTCTGTTTTTTAAAAAACAACCATTTACTAAGGCACTGCCACTTCATGTCCTGTCACAAGCCCTGGCACACCCCTTTGTCAGCCCTGCCCTCCCTCTAGCACATGTCAGTGCAGGATTGCTCATGAATATTCATGAGCTTCCACTGAGTGACAGAAGCAGAGGAAAAACATATTCCATATGTAAAGATTTCGCCAATCAATACATGGAGAACGAATTGACTGGCAGCTATACAGTTCTTTAGGACTGAACTGCAGCTTTAATGGATAATTCCCAGAATTTTAACCAATCAGAGAGCAGGGATTTCAATAATGCCCGGTATTTGCCAGCTTTAATCTATAATAGTCATTATATTTTGCCAAGTTTGAATATAGATCTTAAGTCACGGGCACCATTTATTAGGAGTAGGTCAGAACATTTAGGAAACTATTTGGTCTTGTAACACTAGATATGTTCACCAAGCATTTGTTGTTGATTTGTTTTATAGTATAAACAGATAATATTTATCAATTTTAATATATGACCTTTAATTTACCCCCCATTTTATCTTAATCATCGTGGCAAAGTCATGCTCTAGTTGTCCCCCATACTGACATAAAATGGCAATTTGTAAATCTGTTATTATTATTATTATCAATGGGGATTATTTTAGTAAACTACCTTGAACGGGTATTCCACCCCACCCAATCTCATATATAGTGTGGGTGAGTAGAACATGCAGTGTTACCGGTGTGGTGCGTATACCTGCAGGCTCACAGGAGGTCTGAGCCTCCGCTAGTGAGAGCCTGGGGTGAATCCTCTGGAACGTTTCTTGGTTCAGCGCCTCCACCTATGTAGGATTCTAGGGAAGTGTAGAATGACCCTACATAGGAACCCAATCAGAAACCACACACACAGTGATTTATATATTATAACTAATGACTTTACTACTGAACATATAAGACATTTCACAACATCATAACCTTATGCAATACTGGAGCACCTTCTGCCCAATGTCTGGTGTTCCCACCCAGTGTCCTGTAACCCCCACCCAATGTCCCGTACTCCTACGGAGATCGTGGGTGACTGCGCAGTCACTAAAACCTCTAGGCCTGTTGATGCACTTATATATTGAGATACCTTCCGAGCACTCCAATGCTCGGGACCGCAACTCTCTTCTCAAAGGGTCAGATGCCCGTCTGATCCTTTCCAGGTACTCTGCCGGTGGACCCCAACGAGGGTCCCACCGCTCCACGGGAACTGCAACCGATCACGGCAACACCAACCGCATGGGAACAGCAACCGCCGCTATCCCTTCCTAACTACTTCTAGAGTGACAGCAACCCTAACCTGGGGCCTGTCCCTGAGGAACCGCAACCTGGGATGGCTTGGGGAAAACTCCTAGGGCCTGTGGAACATTAACCTGCCCCCCTTCCCTTAGCTACCCAGTCTCAACTGTAACTGCTAATCCTAACAGCCTAACGCACCTGCAGCCAACACTCAGCTCACACTGTCAGCCTGCAGGGATCCACACACACTTCACACACACTGCACGCACTGCGCCCAGCACATGCAGCGACACACACACAGACAGCTGCAATCACACACAGCCACCTGGATCCTGCAGCAATTCCACTGCTTGCACACTGTGCCTCTTTGCCAGTGCCCACAGCCCTCTTCGCTGTGGCACTGCCAAACTGCACCTTCCACACCTAAGGATCACCTCCCTATCTAGGGCCGTCCCTTATCAGTTACCCACTAACCTGGTGGGGAGTTGGGGCCTACCTGGAGGGTGTGGGTACCTATCAGGATGCAGGAGCTGCACTCACTCCCCGCATCCTTCCTTCCCCTTCAGCTCCTCTGCTCCAACTGACGTGACTCATGCAAAAGCCCGGGAAATGTATCCCTTTCCTCCAGGGCAGTCCTACAGCCCTATTGGCTCCTATCAAGCACCTGGTGCCTGCCTCGCTATGCCTCATGGGAATTGTAGTCCCAAGGCCCCTACAATAACATTGGGGCCGCGTGCGCTCCTCCCCTCTGCCTACACTAACTCCTAATGGCCGCCTCAAGCTCTCCCTATGCTTCCCTACTCTCGCGCGACCTCCTAAGAGCTGCCTTAGCTTCCTACCCCTATCTGCGCATGCGCGACCTATCTGGGGCTCTCCTGCCCTCGCGCGATCACTGCGCATGCGCGACTTGAAGCGCAATGGCGGCGCCCTGCTCTGCGGCCGCCGGGACCTTAGAGACGCGATCGCGGCCTTAGCAACGGCCCGATCGCGTCCCCGGCAACCGGCCGCAGGCAGGAGAAGCCGCGCTGCTCCCTGCTCCAGCCCCCACCCTTGGAAGCAGCCGTCGGGTTGTTCAGTACCCGCGATCGAGCTGCGCCAGGGGAGGGGGGTCTCCAGGAGCTGCTGGGGGCCAGGGTTACACTTACAAACAGTGGTCTTTCTTTTAGTTCAAAGTTCTATCTCTCTGTTAAAATGCACAATACTTGAGAGCTAGAGTCTACTCGAAGCATGAAGTATTTTTTTTCAGGTAATGAATTGAGTATTTTGATGTATTGGTCTTCACAGTGCAACCACCTATACACCTGTTTATTACAGGCATGTTAATGGTAGATACAAAGTATTGAGTCTCCCAAACTCGAGCAGTGCTGCTCCACAACTGGCACAAATTGTTACTATTTGTAAATATAGCAAGATTTTTGCTCCACTTCTCCCCCGCCCCCTCAATTTCTCCACTTGCACCATGAGCAGTTTGGGAAGTGGTTATAGGAGGAGTTAGGGGAGGCGAGAGAGAGTAATTATAATCAGATGTATCAAAAGCTGCTCCTAAAGCTGGTGCTGTATTCCTCTCTCTTTACACCAAATATAGCCCTGCTCTGAGGAGATCTGCGCTAGAAGTAAGATCTGAAAGATTTGTTAATACTGTACATATACTGAGTTACAACTCGCAAATTAATGCAGTTGCAAATATTTGCTCTATGTTTGGTGTAAATTGCACCATTTTTATACATATCCCCCATTATAGCTGGAACTCTTTTCTGCTTGCTCTCCTGTGTTTAAGGCCTCGGGCATGGTGCCTCGGGCCGCGCTGATCCGCGCTCCTGCTCTGCCTCGCCTGCTCAAGCAGGAGCTTTTTTGCGTCCTGGCAGGCGAGGCAGTGAGCGCGCTTTGGGGGCGGGGCGAAGGTGGAGTGGAGGCGTGACAGAGGCGGAGTGGAGGCGTGGCGGGAGGCGGGGCTAGTCCCTCGCTCCCATTGGCTGTTTTCGGTCACGTGACCGCTCCTCAGCGCCGAAATTTAAACTTGCTTGTCTGGTCAAAATTTCAGAGCCTTCCGCACGCATGCGGAAGCGGCTGCTAAAGCCGCACTAATCACAGATGCAGGGGGTAAGTGCATCTGCTCAGCGCGGCTCACCATGGCTCAGCACGGCCTGCTGTACTATGTCCCAGGCCTAACATGCACAGTAACTTAAAGAGGACTGTAATCAATGTGAAACCTTTCACACCTTCCAAAAATCGCATGTTGGTACAGTTATTATTGTAATTGCCATCATTCCACAATCAGAGGATTCAAATGCACCAGGTGTGAGCTACTTTTTCATCCTTATACCTTGTTTGGAAATATCATCAGATGTGATAATAAAGGCTTTTATTTGTGTTCAATTTCTTTTCGCCCAGTGATGATAATTTTTGTATATAGATATATTTTTTTAATTGTGCAAAATGGGACTACCCTGTTTTGCTATTACATACATTGAAGTCTATTCATCAAAGTCTCCTGGCTGCAAGATAGCACCAGAGATATCAAGAAAAAACAATACCACTGAGAGCAGTGGAATAATTTGCTCTGATAAATTTATTTATTTTGCTCCAATTAATGTCATGTGTGCTGTGTTCCAAATAATTATTGCTAATATCACATTATTTATTTATTTTATTTATAAAATGTTTTACCAGGAAGTAATACATTGAGAGTTAACTCTCGTTTTTCAAGTATGTCCTGGGCATAGAGTTAAGATGACAAAGAATACATGGTTACAAATACAGTTAAATAAGTGAGCAGGGTATACATTATATACAAGACATTGCATGCACAGTTACAGATAATATATATTATAGGCGTATGTAACAGTTACAGACCAGAGTAAAATGTGAGACATGCCGCATATAGATTTGTATTAGTTGAATTGCATGCTTTAGCTGCAGTACATGTAGTAAAATATAGCTCCCACTAAATAACAATTTATGGTACATGGTAAATGCATATTACAGTTTGCATGTTTAAATAATGTATTCACCTCCCTCCCCTTCAGTGATGGAGGTAATAACATACATTATGTATGTATATTTCTTCTTTATAGCACCAACAACGTATGAAAGGCTTTGTAAATAGACTAAAGGAAAATATAAAACAATGTAATTCAAAAAGTGCACAAAACATCCTTTCTCACAGAGCTTACAATCCAAGTGATATGTTACATAAAATTTGATGGCAGATATGAACCACTTAGCCCACCTTGTCAGACCATTTACCTATCTGCTGTACCACAACAGACCCCATTCCTTCTGTATTAGGATAGCTGTATGCCTATCCCAAGCATATTTCAATTCCCTTGCTGTATTAGCGCCTACAACTTCACGAATCAACCACCTTTTCCGTAAGGCAGTACTGCACCTCCTCACATTTTCCCTGCCACCCTCAAGCTGAAGAGAATGACCTCTTGTTCTAGCAAACCTTTTTCTTTGGAATATAGAGTGTGAAAGTTTCTATCACTGCTCCACTCCCACCCCAATCACTCCCCTTCTATCCTCTAAGCCAGGGCTGCGCAAACTGGGGGGCGCGCCCCCCAGGGGTGTAGGGAGATTTTTCTGGGTGGGCACAGGCAGTTGCAGAGGCCCTGCGCTCTTCCCCCAGGCATTTAATTAAATGCCGGGGGATCGCGTGAGGCCCCTGCAACACTCCACTTACCGGGATTCAGCCGGCTGTGTGACGCATCGCCATGGCCACGCGGCATCAAATGACGCTGTGACGCAGCGGGCCATGTGACGTCACATGCGTCAAATGACGCCCCGGGTCACGTGACAGGGTCACATGACGTGACGTCACATGACCCCACAGTGTCATTTGACGCGTATGCAAGGTGGGGTGGGGGGGGGCACGAGAGCCAGGGAAGGCAGGGGGGCGCAGCTTCAAAAGTTTGAGCTCCCCTGCTCTAAGCTGTACATATTACAGTCCTACAATTTTTCCTGATAAGTCAGACTGTATTTGATACACCTAAACTCTTAGTTGGGAGGCTTACAGAAACAGTAGGGAGTAGGTGCAGGCGGTGCCCGTGCATGGACAACAGTAAGTGCCTTTCTGGGCAAGGGGAGAAGTAGCTGTGAGTCCAAGCTATTTAATTTCTTAATTATATATATCATCACATCTTCCGACAGTACTTTAAGAGTTATGCTAAGAAGTGATAGATTTGTAACACGTTATAATATTCTTTAATCTCCCATATTGTTGATAGAGTTTGGGTAAGTTAATTGCAATAGTATGACATAACTGTTAGATGAATATTTGTTAACTGGTTGGTTTTTGTTACACTACATAATTTTTATCTCACTGTATTACATATCTTTTTGTTCTGTGGAATATGTTTGTGGTTTATATGTCATTATAGGCTAAAGCTGGTAAATTCCAGGCATTATTAAAATCCCTGCTCTTTGATTGGTTAAAATTCCGGGCATTATCCAATCAGTAATGGCCTGGAATTTTTGGCACCCTGCCACGTTTTTCAGCCAGTCAGCTTTCAGTTCTCATTCACAAAGAGTGAGATCAGCTCTCAGACAGGGGAGGTGATTGGACAGGAGGCAGCAGCAAGGCACTGAATCCTCCCCCACCCTGCCTGCAGAGAGCTCCGCACAGGAGAGTGATGGGAAAGGTTTGTGTATCTGTTGTGTGTTTTGTGGGTGTAAAGGGTGCAGAGTGTTTTATTTGTGTGTGTGTCTTCTGTTGGTGTGTGTTATGTGGGTGTAGAGAGGGCAGCAGAGTCTGTTTTGTTGGTTTGTGTGTCTGCTGTGTGTGTGTGTTTTGTGGGTGCAGAGGGGGGCTGCAGTGTGTTTTGTCGGTGTAGTAGGGGTGCAGAGTGTTTTGTTGGTGTGTGTCTGCAGTGTGTGGGTTTATAGGGGGCTGCAGTGTGTGTTTTGTGGATGTTGAGGGAGCAGCAGTCTGTTTGTTGGTGTGTGTGTGTGTGTCTTTAGTGTGTTTTTTGGGTGTAGAGGGGGGATGCAGTGTGTGTCAGAGGGTGGAGGAGGGCTGCAGACTTTGTTTTGGTGTGTGTCTACAGTTTTGTGGGTTTATAGTTTTGTGGGTTTACAGGGGGCTGCAGTGTGTGTTTGTGGGTGTAGAGGGGGGGCTGCTGTGTGTGTCTGTTGTGTGTAGATGGCGGAGGAGGGCTGCAGTGTGTTTGGTGAGTGAAGAGGAGAGGGGGCTGCAGAGTGAGTAGGGGGACTGCAGAGGGTGTTTGTGTCTATAGAGGGTGGGTTGCAGAGGTTGTTTGTCTGAATAAGGGGGGGGCTGCAGTGTGCGTGTGTGTATAGAGGGGGTGTGTGTATGCACAATTTCCTTTAAATATACTTTTAGTAAAAGAAAAATAATGTAGACAATCATGCTGATAAAAATCAATATGACTACAAAAGTGTATCTTTTTTATGAAGAAAAAAAAAAAGCCTATAATAAGAATCTCCTCAGCACAGGGCATTACTGGCCAATAATGCCCTGGCTGGGTTAAAGACTTCAACTCTTCCAGCCAGGGCATTATTGGCCAGTAATGCCCTGTTCTTCAGGGATTAATACTTAAATAATAATATTCCCAGTAGTGGGAAAAGAAAATATGTTCTGTATCACACTTATTGTACAGTACACCTCTTTAATTATCTGCAATCTTTTATACCGGTTACTTTAGTAACCAAAAGTGTAAATCCTCCCGAATCGTGTTATTTTGAGAAGCATTAAATGTACCGTTCTGATTTTATGTTCAAAGTTCACCCTTGCGTATTCTATTTCACTATTCCCTCCACAATCAAATTGCCATGTTAAGTGTTCAAATCAATCACAATGAATTTGCTACCTACTCTGTTTTCCTTCCATCTGATAGCATATTCATTCTAGGAAAAATGTTCTTTCTTACCCATCGTCGCTCTTTCCAAGTTGTTTCCCTTGGCAAGAATTAACTTTCAAATTCTTTCTTGAGTTACTATAGATTTTCTTTAGACCATTTAAACAAATGTGCATACATATTAAAATCTGTATTTACAATGTAAAGTGATTTATTTTGCAAACAAAATTGGACTTTTCCCTCCTTTTAAGCCATTTACAAAGACTACATTTGAAATGATATAATTTAATTTTCCTTTTTCCTTTTGCCCCAAAGCATTATTTTCTACTGCATTCATTAGGGTAAAGTTATCCACATATTCTCTTATGATATTAAATGAATGGCTGAGTTACTTTTATGTTACATAAATAATTTTCTTGCAAGCTTTAGCTTTAATAGTAATAATTTTTTTAAACATTTTTAATTGTTATTTTCTCATAACTATTAAAATGTCTGCTAAACTCTACATATACTATAGAGAGCATGTTCCCTGCAATGTAGATCTGTCTTTTATACTGAGACATTGATGAAAGTTCTCTTTCCAGTAACATGACAGATGCGACGACCTGTCACATCTAAACCTTTTTGGATATGTTATTAAAAATAGCATACAAAAGCAGAGGTATTTAAAAGTCCCTATCATATCCCATATTTACACCTCCTCTCTCAGAGTAAGTCTATTCAGTTTCTGAAGTAGATTGTTACAAAGCATTAAATGTAGAAACTGTGCAATCTTTCCCACCCTTTATGCACTATTCCCACTCTGCATACAGATGTAGTAGTAGCGTTATTGCACCTGCTGACGCATTAGCCCCACCCATTTTTCACACCTGAGTAATGCATTTAGAATGGCTGTTGCTCCTGGTAGCGCATTGAGTGTCTCCTGCTGCAACGCGGCCGAGGGAGCAATAACGGCTGCTATATCTCTATGTTCTTTTGGCCCCAGTACTACAGGCAATACCTCACAAATGATTTGTGGTCCACTCCCTTTTGCTTGTAGTCACTCTCACCTTACAGCTTCTTTTTTTGCCATTCTGTTGATTTGTTACATGCTTGGTAGTTTGAGGATATTTAGAAACCCTATATCCTCTTCTTTGGCTGTTGTCAGAACAATATATTTGATATTTGAGACTGTATTCTGCATTGTTTGTGGCCCAAATGCATAATGTTTTATTTCCCACTGCATTGTATTTGCCATAATCTAGTCCACGACTTTATTCACAAATATGCTATTTAATCGAATCAGTGCCACTCTTAAATACTTTTTGTCATCTACCGAGAGACATGCACCCCCCTCCAATACATCTATAATGTCACTAATAAATACATTTCATTTACCACAACTCCGTTGCTCTCCTGTTGCCCTGGTTTTGCATGTTGTCTTTATTTCATAAGGGCAGCCATTCATTTATCTACTACCAAAGTCTGACTCAATAACCTTTAGCATCAGTGGCCTTATAGTCTTCAATGGACTGACATTCCCATTAATTTAACATTCAGTCTTTGGAGGTTGACGTCTGTTTCCCTAGCAACACAATAGGGGTAGGTCTGAACTCACCTAATTCAGTTTTGTTAAATAGGCTTTTTTTTTTTTTTTTTTTTTTTTAACTTAAATTTTTATTAAACATTTTTTTTCATACAAAAGAAAAATTAACAAAACATATAACATATAAAAGGGGGGATAGGGGAGGGGGGGGGAAGGGATAGCATTTGTAAAAATATAGCATTGTACACAACAATTTAACTGTCACATATATCACTCTGTTCCAAGTATTCTAATCTATGTATGGGGATATACCTGCATGGCGAAACCAAGGAGCCCAAATCTCAGAGAATTGTGAGGTCGAGCCATTCAGATAGGCTGAGAGTTTTTCCATATAAACTATATGCCAAATTTTATTGTTATTTGGTTTAAGGATGGGGGGGCAGGTTGTTTCCAATTTTTGGCAATTGTACACCGTGTAGCATTTAACATTTGGGTTAGTACTCTAGCTTTTTTTTGGGGAATATTGGCTATTGGCTTGCCTAACAATATATATACTGGGTCATGTGGGACAGTGATATCTAGGATCTTGTGTATTAAGGTGAACACTTCTGTCCAAGTTTGTTGGATTTTGGGACATGACCAGAATATATGCAGAATATCCCCAACTTCGCCACAACCACGCCAGCATAAATAGGCTTTTTTAAGGTGTTTGGCCCCTATTTTTAAGGTTCTGGGCTCTTTGCCAATTCTCCAATTACCAAATAGGTATAAAACACTTCTGCAATGTGGTAGTCTGATGTTTCCTCTATACAGGGGATGGTGGTAAGTGTCTGTGACTGACATGAACAGGAGAAGGGTGTGTATACTACTAGGTGAGCGATTAGTCACTATGTTAATGCATACTGTACTACTAGGTGAGCGATTAGTCACTATGTTAGAATATTAGGGCTTTTAGTGACCCTTGCTGGTCACTGGTAAAAGTGTTCGCTTATATATATATAAGGTTATGGTGGGTAAAAAAAAGTGACAAAAACCCTCCACAGTAAAGCATAAAGCAACTTACCTACTCTAGTCTCAAACCCGCTTAGCCATTAAGACCAACCTCACACTGATGATACCCATCAAGGTTGAAACATGTCTATGAGTGGATTCAATGGCTTTGCATCTCATCCCACCTCTGTCTTAAAGCTGTGTTTAAAACAGCATGCATTGGCTTGAGGATTTGCTTGTGTAATACGAGCTTGAGACAAAAGGTGGCACTGAGTGCTCATTTGCATGTCATTTACCAGAATCCCTTGCTGCAGTGGAAGCACTGTATGCTGGGCGATAATGGGGAAAGACAGGGTTGCAGACCTGTCTAAGACATGCAAATGAACATACAGTAATATTTACAGTTGCTATATATAGATATATATCTATATATGTATCTGTACCGTGTTAGCCGAGCTTAATAATCAAAAATGAGCAGACAATACCATTCTGTGGCTAACGAATTGCTTTTATTTGTGCGAGCTTTCGAGATACACTGATCTCTTCTTCTGGCGGTGTTACAATGGATAAAGCAAGAAAGTTTTTTACTTAAAAACAGTGCATCCTGGAATGTATCTGACTGAAGCCGATCCCTCCTCCCTGTGCAGTATGCGATTTATGACTTAAGGTGTTAAATGGTCCCTGAATGTTAGTGATGTAAGAGTATGTGCATGCGTAGAAATATAAATTTATAAAGCACCCACAGTATATACAGCGCTTTAAAAAAAGGTGTGTGTGGAGTGGGAGTGTATACCAATGGTGCGGGTAGGTGTAGAAATGAAAGAGGGTGTTGTATTACTATTAATGTGTAGATACTATGTGGTCCCTTATTGGTATATAGGGATAGAATTGCATTGTACATTTGTATGTGTAAGAGACAGCTGTGAGTAGATTCATATAGCGCAGTATGTATAGCCATGGCCTTAGCACTCATGGGAAGAGAGTTCTCTTGTGTCAGGGTAGTGACTCATGAAGCACCTGTCTCGGTTTAGGCCACTGCTAAGTGTCCCAAACAGTTGCATAAATTTGTTTTCATGCAACCGTCTCTCTTTCGGTGTTCTAACATTACCTTTGAGTATCATCACCTTCAGATCGTTCATCTTATGGCCAGAGTCAGAGAAATGTTTGCCGACAGGACTGTCTCTTTTTCCGCGTGTGATGCGATGTGGCGATGCAGATTCATTCTCTTGTTTAGCCCCTGTCCTGTCTCACCTATCTGGTAGCAGCCCCCTGGGCATTTAATGTACATAATGAGGTATACGAAATTGCTGGAGGAACAGGTGAACTTCCTCTGATTTTGTACTCCAGATTCCTGTGTGGTACAGCATATGGATTGTGCCCGCTGTGTGGAGCATTGTGCAGGATTTGCATCTTGCACCCTGGCATGGTCTTGTCACGCATTTAGTTGTACTGTTAAATACTTTACTCCTCACCATAATTTTCTTGAGATTATGAGGTTGTCTGTATGATAATAAGGGTGTTTCAGGGAAGACCTGTTGCAGTCTTGTATCTTCCCGGAGAATGGGTTGTAGTTCCCTGGCGATCTTGCGTAGGGCTTCTATGTGTGGGTTATATGTGACCGCCAAAGTACCCTGTCACTTGTTTATTTCTGTCTGTATTCAAGGAGATCACGTCTTGGTATTCTGTTGGCTTTGTGGATTTGCTGGTCTACAATTCTGGAGTTATATCCATGGTTTATGAAATCCTGTGTTTGTTCTGTCTAGCATTATACTTTAATCATCCATAAGAGTTACAACAAGGACTGGTGTGTAAGATCATTCTGCCATATTGAATATATATGTATATATATATATGTATATATATATATTCAATATGGCAGAATGATCTTACACACCAGTCCTTGTTGTAACTCTTGTGGATGATTAAAGTATAATGCTAGACAGAACAAACACAGGTCAGTCACTCACCCTTTACATAAGTCTTGGTACTTTCATAGACATCACATGCCTTTTCTTTGTCCTCCCTGGGTAGAGATTCTATTGCAGGTGCTACCCATTCCAGAAGAAGTCATACAGTACAACAATGAGAAAGAAAGCACTGGATCACTCAAGCTCCTCTAAATGTTCATATTTATTAAGCATCCATTAAAAAAACGTAGCACACGAAAAAATGGGTTACATAAAATGACAAGTATTAGCACGTTAAATTTCTGTAAAAAACATGACACATACAACCTGTATTAACATAGGGGACAATCCCTCACTTGTACATTGTTTCGCATTAAAATACTCTCTCACGGCACTGACGGATCCTACCATGCAAATGCTTAATTTATTTAACCCTTAAGGCACTTTCACATATTTCATATGTTCTCTTGTTGTTCATTCCCAGCTGCTCTTAAAATAGTAAGATGTTTAATCCATAGGACAATTAGAAATATTATACATTTAGCGTGGTATCCTGATTGAATGGAATTTACCTTGATGGTGTTAGCCCACTTAAATAATTTTTTCATCAGAAGATGCAACCAAATGACTACATTGTTAAAAGACTTGGAATTAAAATGTAAAAGTTCACTAATAAATTGCAAGCCAATTCCCTTTCCCTAGAAGCACACGTTGTCATGGGAGACCAGGCAATTACACATTTATACCGGGATCATATCACTGAGCAAAGCAAGATGATGAAATAAATTATAATTTATTCACTTAAAATAGGTAAGCGCACAATGTTACGGAAAATATAGAAAAACACACTTACTTGGGACTGGGGTAACAAAACTATACTCTACTAGGTGCAGGGACTTCAACATCCAGAAGTTTACCCTAAATAAGTCTTGGAATTGCAAAGATTCCAGGCAGATTTTGCTGAAGCAGAGCCTTGCCTCGTTCTTGCTGGAAACTGGAAAAAACTTTAGAATTTTGAGAGAATCTAAAAACTTGGGAGAAATCTGAGAACTTGGGAACTGCCAAATCTGAGCTGCATAAGGGTTTTTAAAACCTCTCAGTTTCATTCACAAAATTCTTTCTCCCTATCAGGAGCGTGAGAGATTTCCCTAGCAACCAATCTGAGACAACCCAGTATCATAAACTGGGTTTCTTAAACATCTGGACAGATGGTTAAAACTTAACCTTTATTGGTTTTCCAAATTATATACTTAATATATATATATATATACTGTATATATATATATATATATATATATATATATATATATATAATTGGGATGAACACTAAAACACAGACAAACAACACTTAACACAGTTTTGGTGTTCCTCCCAATTATATATATTAATTTGGAAAACCAATAAAGGTTAAGTTTTATTTTTTATATATCACCTACCCATCTAATGAGTGCTAGTTGTATAGGGGTCTCTTTTTCCCTTGTCTAGGCAAGTGTACATCTGTCCAATATCTCTTCACCCCTGGCACCATTCCATAGACTGTAGCAAGAGCAAGCTTTTCTCCCCTCTCTACCCCATCTTTCCCACTCTCTCTCAGATTTTATTTTCTTAAACATCTGACTAAACACAGGAGCAGGTGACATATGGCCTCTCTCCCCTGCTCCCCCCCCTCCCCCCCGCACGATGAGTGGGCTCCTACCAGGCTGGGAGACCAAATGGACATGCATATTGCATCCGTTTGATCTGATGATGTGGCCACTACTTAGCTATCTTGAACAAATGGTCCTCCCACCTTTGAGTGAGACAGAGTGGCACCAGCTTGGTACAATGCAAAATCATATGTTTCAGTACACTTTGGAGAAAGTGGGGGGTACAGTGGCCTGTACTCCAAAGAAAATTCACTCAAATGCACACTACCTAAATTTAAAATTTAACCTTTAATAACAAGTACTTAAAACATATATTACCAAAGTGGAAATGTGATAACGTTTAAAATTAAATAGAGTGACTCGTGCAGACAGGCAGTCTCTAATGTTTAAATGCTCCAGTATATTAATACAACTGGAGAATAGGAGGCTGCACACAGCCGGAGTGAGCAAGCAAGCCCACCACTTCACTGATTAGCCTAATAAATATTAAGTATCGTAGGGGCTATTGATATCAGGATTATAACTTGATACTGGCAGTATGGCCTCCTAATCAGGTCGTGACCTACTCCAAGAATACTTGCCTAACCACTACAATAATTTTTATATATATCGGCTAATCTAGTGAACGGCTGACAAGTACTGTACTAAAATAGCCCCATGAAGGGGGCTGACATCATCAACACGCGTCCAACGCGCGTTTCCCTCCTACTACGGAGCTTCCTCAGGGACAAAATTTGCATTAGGGCTAAACCGAACGCTATTTAAACCCCGCGGTCGCCATGGTAATGTAATCGGCGTCCAGTTACTGCGCATGCGCAATAGAGCGCGATCGCGACTATTGCAGAGCATATCAAACCAACCTTATACCACTGATTGGTAGGGTGCTGTAATCAGACCTCCCCAGTTGTAACGGAGGGTTGCTAGGACTCTTAGATATGTCAGGTATTCCTCACTTATCGGAGCGTGGCCCATAAGACTAATACGCATGTGCACAATTACGTGCTTCCCCACTGACACTGTCAGGGGGCACTTATGCAGTATAGGCAGCTAGATGGAGCTGGTGCGCATGCGTGGCCACATGCTCTATGCATATTGCATTGCAGCTGGTCAAAATGGACCTTTACATAGCATCATCCTTAATCCGAATATTAGACATTTAATTTTCAATTTAGTACGTGAAAGATTATTCGAAAAAGAGCATATTAATGTAGTAGGTTCAACATAGTTACAGTAATTTATTTTACAGCCATACACCAATATATAAATATATTCCTGTACTACTGCTCAAATAATTCTGATGCTGTAATTGTTCATCTAGCTTGTTCACTAAAATGTTGCTTTGTTTCTGCAATGTTTTACCTAGAGATTTATGGGGCACGTGGTTCAAGAATCTAGTCTAAATAAAGAAAGATGACCTAAAAAAGGAGTGAAGCATCTTTATTTTCATAGTGAACAATACTTGTTAGATGAAGAATGTGAATTCATGTAAGGTTTGCTTTGCTTATGTAGCAATATACGGAAAGGATTCAGGGCTAAAAAGAATTTTTATAGGTTTACAAGAAAAAGTGAAACAAATATCAATTATAATCAGAACCAGAGCAGTACAGCTGAACCCTGTTGTAACGTGGTTTTTGGGGTCCACATAATGCGACCACGTTATAAGGGGGATCGCGAAGAAAAAAATGGCTGCCGTGATTAGGGGACCCGGCAGGACTTACCTGGAGCAGGGTGCTGGGGATCCGACACCACAGGTCAACCATCACACGGGTGTGTCTGTCTCTGTGTGTGTATGTCTGTCTGTCTCCGTGTGTGTCTGTCTCCGTGTGTCCGTTAGCAATAAAGCATTGAATAGAAAAAAAAATGGCCACCACGAAAAGGTGACCCGGCGGCACCCCCACTAGGGGGGGTGTGTGTTCATCTACCAATAAGTTGGATCAGTACGGAATACATATGTTGTACATTGATCCCTTTGGGAAAATGAGTTTGGTTATGGTTATCTGTATATGAGCAGAGGGTATTTTCCCCCTCTTTTGTTGTGTTGCTCTGAGTTTGGAGGGACCTGTACCTCCAGATATCTTCCCAATTTTAACTGTAAAAATATAAAAGAAAAGTGCCCTGAGAATTCAGGATGTAAAAAAATTAAATCAGTTTGTCCTGAACACAGTTTATTCAGATGTAATTTTATGTCTGAGAGAAGTATTTTCAAAAGGTCAAAACACTATAGATGAATACCTTAAATGTACTTCTACAGATTTATAAATATATATTGCATCATATTTAAATGGCTGTACCATTATTTTAGGTCAGTAAAGAAATTAGACACTAAGCTGCTTTTTTATCAGGTAGTTTGCTTTAGTATTCTGGTAGGTTTTAAGTGTACAGGCATACCCCGCATTAACGTACGCAATGGGACCGGAGCATGTATGTAAAGCGAAAATGTACTTAAAGTGAAGCACTACCTTTTCCCCACTTATTGATGCATGTACTGTACTGAAATCATCATATACGTGCAAAACTGATGTAAATAACGCATCTGTAACAGGCTCTATAGTCTCCCCGCTTGCGCACAGCTTCGGTACAGGTAGGGAGCTGGTATTGCTGTTCAGGGCGTGCTGACCGGCGCATGCGTGAGTTGCTGTTTGCCTATTGAGCGATATGTCCTTACTCGCGAGTGTACTTAAAGTGAGTGTCCTTAAACCGGGGTATGCCTGTATATTAATTTGTGTGTGTGTGTGTCTGTTTCCGTGTGTGTCTGTCTCCGCGTGTGTCCGTTAGCAATAAAGCATTGGAAAAAAAAACAATCTTGGAGATGTTCTAAATTGGGAGCCATGCTCAGACCGCGTTATAAGCTGATCCGTATTGTAGCAGATCGCGCTTTAACGGGGTTGAGCTGTATTTGCATGTTGTTATGATGTGTGAGTGTTTTCATTTCTAACCCTTTTTTTAATGTACATGACGTGCTTATCTTACAGTAAAAATGTATACTATATATATATATATATATACACCCACCCCTGCTTCCAAATACACTTATTGGGGAAGGTATCACTATTACTGTACCCTCCAGGGAAAACAAGATGGAGTCTTAAATCTTCCAGATAGGCCAATAGGAAGGTGCAAGGTCACCCATCGGAGCTTCCTCTTGGCCCGCGTCACATGGGAGATTTAAACCTTCATTAAGAACCAGCAGCATCTCCTTCAGTAAGTATCTCAGGAAGCAAGGGGGCCCCATAGTGGCAATTAACACAGATGAGCTCTGGAGGCCCCATGCTTCCCAAACCTGCAAAAAAAGAAAACAAAGAGAGCCTTGGGCGGACTGAAATTCATCAATATACAAACATGTGCAGACACATGGCAAACCTTGCACAGGTTCTTGAAATAAATTTTTGCGGAGCCTCAGACAAAAGTTGCTCCAGTAAATCATTAAATGACCTACATTATGTCTCACTCATTCCATGCCGGTATACTGTATATCAAAATACAGAAATTATTTGCACTCACAGAAAAATGTAATGTGAAATTAATAGGAAAATTAAAATAATGTTTTGGGTAACAGTCACGTTATGGAAAGCATGGTAGTCACGGTGAAAGCATGGTAGTCACGGTGAAAGCATGGTAGTGATGTTGAACGCATGGTAGTCACGGTGAAAGCATGGTAGTCACGGTGAAAGCATGGTAGTCACGGTGAAAGCATGGTTGAGCCTAGAATTCAGTTGCTGTAAACTGTTTGGATAACTAAAGTATTAAATTGATTATGCCTTTAAATGTTGGAGACAAAACAATACACATCTGTAATTCTTTATTCTGTAAATGCAATATCTATCTGTGTAATGTTTGCATAGTCGGGATCAGGATATACAGCAAACTTGTATATCTTAATCTCAATCTACCTTTCTTGGTTAACATTAATAAAAATGCATTTTTTATTAATATTTTGAACTAAAATTTTGAGAACTCATCCAATATTACAAAGAGCGGGATTCGACAGTTCTTTTATCCTTTCACAGTTTTGATTATGCAAAGTTTCCTAAATGAACAGTTTTCGATATACAATAAAATATACATACTGTAGGTATGATGGTCAGGTATAACCTAAGGGTGTGTTCGCTTCTTAAAAGTTAATTCAAATGTTTGTAAAAAAAATAATAATAATTAAAAAGAAAAGACAGTGATCCTCATTTGCCAGAACAGTGATCCTCATTTGAAAAAGATGCAATTTTGTTCTGTCATGTGGTAATCTCAGGTTTTCAGTAATCTTGTGCCATTTTACATCTACTGAAGGTTTTGGGGACCTAACAGCCCCTGGATATTACATAAACACTGAATGGTTTTATCCATTTCCTGCTCAAATATTGGGCCTAATCCAATAAGGTTCTGTATAGTTACTTTATAATATTACCACACAGCAGAAATACACATTTACCAATGTGAAGTTCTTTTAATCTGTGCAACCTGGGAGGAAAATGAGGGCGATCCATTCATTTGCAGATGACGTGCACTGGGCTGCTGGGTATTTGTTCCCACAGAAAAGAATACATGGGGCCAAATTACAAAAGAGTTTATGTTGGAAGAGTTTTTCTGTACGTTATTAGAGAGCTGAGAGGAAACAGTCTGATGTCACTAGCTTTACAGCTATTTTTAGAAAGATATTAATCATGCAGTAGGAGTCTATCTTGCAGTGTGGCAGGGGTGTCTCTATGTCAGGCCTGCCCAACTCGTAAAGTGAGAAGGGCCAAACTGCTCCAAGGAAAAAAAATTTGGGCCACAAGGGTTAAATCATCATCATCTCTCCTCCAGCACCTCTCATCATCATCATCATCATCCTCATATCTCCCCCAGAACCCCTCACTATCAACCTTTACGATACTCACCATCTATCTCTCATACCCCCATCTCTCCCCCTCACCCACACAATACCCCACTCCACATCAAACATACAATACCCCCTCCACGTCCCCCCAGCCCATTCCATGTCAGCAGCCCCCCCCCCAAGTCAGCATCCCATGCCAGCACCCCCCCCCCCACAAGTCAGCATCCCCCCATGTCTCTCTTCCCTCAATATAACACTCTCTCTCCCCCTCCCCTAAATCACTCTCCCCCTCCCCTCAATATGACACTCTCCCCCTCCACGCAATATGACACACTCTCCCCCTCCCCTCAATATGACACTCTCCCCCTCCCCTCAATATGACACTCTTCCCTTCCCCCAATATGACTCTCCCCCTCCCCTCAATATGACACTCTCTCTCCCTCCCCTCAATATGACACGCTCTCCCCCTCCCCTCAATATGACACGCTTTCCCCCTCCCCTCAATATGACACGCTCTCCCCCTCCCCTCAATATGACACTCTCCCCCTCCCCTCAATATGGCACACTCTCCCCCTCCCCTCAATATGACACGCTCTCCCCCTCCCCTCAATATGACACGCTCTCCCCCTCCCCTCAATATGACACGCTCTCCCCCTCCCCTCAATATGACACCCTCTCCCCCTCCCCTCAATATGACACACTCTCCCCCTCCCCTCAATATGACACACTCTCCCGCTCCCCTCAATATGACACACTCTCCCCCTCTCCTCAATATGACACACTCTCCCCCTCCCCTCAATATGACACTCTCTCCCTCTCCCCTCAATATGACACTCTCTCCCCCTCCCCTCAATATGACACTCTCTCCCCCTCCTCTCAATATGACACTCTCTCTCCCTCCCCTCAATATGACACTCTCCCCCCCCTGCAACTCACATCACTCTCTCCCCCCTGCACCTCACATCACTTCCCCCCCTGCACCTCACATGTCAGCAGCCCACCCCCCCTCACATGTCAGCAGCCCACCCCCCTCACATGTCAGCAGCCCATCCCCCTCACATGTCATCACCCCACCCCCCTCACATGTCAGCAGCCCACCCCTCCTCACATGTCAGCAGCCCACCCCCTCACATGTCAGCAGCCCACCCCCCCTCACATGTCAGCAGCCCACCCCCCTCACATGTCAGCAGCCCACCCCCCCTCACATGTCAGCAGCCCACCCCCCCTCACATGTCAGCAGCCCACACCCCCACATGTCAGAAGCCCACCCCCCTCACATGTCAGCAGCCCACCCCCCCCACATGTCAGCAGCCCACCCCCCCTCACATGTCAGCAGCCCACCCCCCCTCACATGTCAGCAGCCCACGCCCCCCTCACATGTCAGCAGCCCACCCCCCTCACATGTCAGCAGCCCACCCCCCCCCTCACATGTCAGCAGCCCACCCCCCCTCACATGTCAGCAGCCCACCCCCCTCACATGTCAGCAGCCCACCCCCCCCTCACATGTCAGCAGCCCACCCCCCCTCACATGTCAGCAGCCTACCCCCCCTAACATGTCAGCAGCCTACACCCCCACCTCTGCACCAGCCCGTTTTTCACACCCACCCCCCAACAGCCCGTTTTTCACACCCACCCCCCACCAGCCCGTTTTATACACACACACACACACACCTTTTAGATCAGCACATCCTCTCTCCCCGGTACTAAGCTCTGCCCCCGGCATCCTGCTATTGAAAAAAAAAATACTCACGGCTGCCTCATGCTGCTGCCCCCGCGCACCGCAAAACCCGGGGGCGTGGAGGAGGGAGGGGAGGAGGGGGTGGTGGTGGAGGAGGGGGTGGTGGTGGAGGAGGGGGTGGAGGAGGAGGGGGTGGTGGAGGAGATGGGGGTGTAGGAGGAGAAGGGGGTGTAGGAGGAGAAGGGGGTGTAGGAGGGGGGGGGATGAATCGCCGCCATTTTTTTAAACTTTTTTTTTATTTTTTTATTTATTTAATTAATTAACGGGCGCCCGGCCGGAGTCATCACGGGCCGTATGTTGTGCAGGCCTGCTCTATGTATACATGAGAATCTGGATTCATGTTTTTTTTAACTAAGAACTGAAAATACTTATTTCTAGTGGTCTGAGAGTTTAATATACTGTTCACACTAAGGACAAGTGTAAAATGTGCACATTTCCTGAATTGCATTACACTTAAATGTTTTTTTTACAGACAAATGTTGGAACTTTTTAAATGTTGAACTAAAGGTTCACTACAGTGGTGTTTTATTAGATATAAGCTGCTATGATCAAGGGATAAAAATGAAGCTATTTAATTAAGCCAGGAGTTCTAAACTCCAGTCCCGAAGACCCCTCCAACAGGTCAGGTTTAAAGTATGTCCCTGCTTCAGCACAGGTGGCCCAATCAGGGGCTCAGTCAAAGACTGCATCAGCACAGATGGCTCACTCCGTGGTTCAGTCGAAGAGTTGAGAACCCCTGAAATAAGCAATATTCATGATGGGGCATTAATATTGCTTTAAATGAATTAGCTGATACTTTGTTAAATACTACACTATAACATATGATAGAATATAAATGAAGGTTACCAAGACATGCTGTGATTCTCCCCCCCCCCCCTAAAAATATGTTGTCTAAAAAATGCACTTTCTGTATGCAATCTGTTGATTGCAAAATGTTACCCATGTGTGTTATCTCCAAATGCATCTGCTGTATATTTCAGAAAGTGGAAATTACATGACAGTATATTACTAGTTAATGTGTGGAGAGGGACCTGTCTCTTGTTATAAGAATGTCACTTTTGCACAGATTTTGGGTGAAGCTGGCCAAAGCGTTCTCCTGAGCTGTGTGAAAATGACATGTGCTGTAATAGTAAGAGACAGGTGTCTGTACACCTATTAACTTATTCTGAATCCTACCGATTTATAAAAGAAAAGTCAGTGTCCAAGAACAACAGTTTCTATTCCTATGCTGCGGCTGGTTTTGAGTTGTTACACTCTGTTTATAAAGGGTATGTTTAGTTTGTTATGGCATACAGTGCTCTGATTGGATTCATAAGTCCATTTTAATTTGATAGCGTCTTCTTTATTTTCATATAACATTTTAAATAACAGAGACAATATTTGCAGCATTTTTAATATATTTTTTACATTTTAATACAGTAACATGCTATTAATTAACTATGCAGCAAAGCCTTAATTTTCTTACATGAAAGAATGTTAATGTCATTGCTTCTCCACTGTTCTATCTATTTAACATGTGACATTAACACAGGTGTGTGTTTCTATACATATAGGGCTGTAGATTGTCCATGCATACAACTCATTCTATCTCATTTTATTTGCTTGCTGATTAGACATTGATGAATGCTCTGAAGGCTTTGTCCAATGTGATACCCGTGCTAACTGCATTAACCTACCAGGCTGGTACCACTGTGAATGTAGAGACGGCTACCATGACAATGGGATGTTCTCCCTGGATGGAGAGTCATGTGAAGGTCAGTACCAACACACATTTCCAGTGTTTGAAAAGCCTGCTTGGAATAATGTTGAAGGGTATAGCACTCCCAACATTGGTTTACAGGGGCAGAAGTATCTTAATAACAAAATAACGCAACTGCTGGTTATTTCCCTAACTTCTAAACCAAATAAAAGATTGTGACAAAACTATCTAAATCTCATTTTAAAAAGGCTCAATGTTTATGCTCTTAAAAAAGAGGGAAAGTGTTTTTTTGTTTTTGTTTTAAATAAATTCCTTCTTTAAACAAAAAGTGGAACTGTAAGTTTGTGGGAGAGTGAGGGGTATCTTTGTTTGGCAAATAAAGAATCTTTACCTTGTAGGACCATGACCGTGGACCCTGCGAGGAAGCTCCCCCTCCCTCCCCAAACCCACATATAAATAAATACACAACAAAGGGCCTGGAGGTACAAAGGCCACGGCTTTATTTACACAAATAAACACTGGTAAGTGCCAACCCTGCCAGCGTGCTCTCCCCCGGGTAAAGGCCGATGGCACCCCAACCGTGGCCCGCAAGACCCACCAAGCCGGGCGCCCAATGGCACACCACCACGGCCCGCACGCCCACCAAGCCGGGCGTCCGATGGCCCGGCCGTTAAGCGATACTGGACCCAGGGAATCACGCACAAATGAGCCCTGCCCACTCGCTAACCCCAGCCACCACAAGGCTTTAGGGTTTATCTGCACCATATAGCCCCCCTGGCAAGGTTAACAAACACCTACCCCACCAACAGCCGCCGTGACGTAGGCAAAACATGCCATTCAGTGCCCACCTCAAACATGGCAGACATAGTTACATCGTAGATGAGGTTGAAAAGACATACGTCCATCAAGTCCAACCCACGCCAAATCCAGACAGATACTCCATCCTGTATCCTCACCTACAGTATTTTGATCCAGAGGAAGGCAAACAAAAAACCCCAGTGATATAACACAAGGGGAAAAATAAATTCCTTCCTGACTCCAAGAATTGGCAATCAGATTACTCCCTGGATCAACATCCTTCCCATGTATACTTATTTCTGAAAAGAAGAAAATACAACATAATGTACAATATATTATATGATTGTCATGGCATTACCCAAACAAAGGGACGGGTGGGCGGGAACTTATTTTCAGGGACCAGACTGCCCTCCCTCCCCTGCGCTCCTTTGAATCCCCTTAGCTCCGCCCCCCCCATGTCACTGGGGAAGGGGAGGGGAAACGGCATGCAATCCAGCCAAGCTGGAGGGGGAGGGGAAGCAGCACATGAACCGGCACCAAAGGTGTGGGGGAGGGGGAGGGAAGAGAGGGGAGCCTAGTCCCTGCGGTCATGTGTCCCGTCGCTGAGGGGCTCCAGGCTGCTTTACATTTGGATCATGTGATTTTGGGCATATAACAGCAACACATTTTTAAGAGTAAAACATTTCTAATTCTTTAAAAAAAAAAAAGGCTGTATAAGCCTTTAATCACACTTGTTGTTTTCCTTGGGCAACCTCTTTGAAAGCTATTAGAGTGACGCCTATGAATTTACAAACAGCAAGCATGACAGGTGCATTAGGTAAATATGCCCTGCTGCAGATGTATGACAATAGAAAATGAAAAGAAGGAACAATGTGACCCAAATCATTGCCTTCCTTCTGTACTGCTGTATAATCAATGGCATACATTATAACATGGGTTGAAACCTATTGTTTTTTTTAGGTGCTACAAATGTACAGTGTGTTTTCCACTTTCTAATGCAATATTATTATCGTTTAGTTGTGAAGCGCCAACATATTCCGCAGTGCGGTACAATGGGGTACAGAGTTATGTATATTACATAAATAGTTACAAACAGGTGAGGACAAACATGCACAAACAGATACAAAGAGGTAATGAGGGCCCTGATCCTGAGAGCTTACAACCTAATGTAAAGTATGTTAATACCCTTAGTTTTCCTGTGTGTATATTGTGCACATTGAATAGTTAATAAAATTATGTTAGTTATTATGTTTGTCCCATGATTCCCTTTTTTTACATGCTGAAAATCAAGGAAATATTCGGAAGTTTTGCATTTGAGATACCCCTAATAAAAACATCTTGTTTCTTTCCACTGATTGTGAGTGGAGCTCAGTAATGCAGACTTCTCAGCAGTAGGGGTAAAGGGAGGATAAGGTGATGAATGAATGTCAGTAGTATGCATTTTTCATCTTGAAATATTTCTTCTTATGGGCCGTAATGTCAGAGGTTGCATGCATTAAGAAAATATATTGATTTTCCATGCTAATAGTGTGCACTAAACCTGTTTTCTTGGTGCAGATGTAGTAGCCGTTATTGCCTCCTCTTGCACGTTGTTGGGGGCAAACACAACACGCCAGTAGGAGCAGACACCATTGGAAACAAATTATTTGCGTGTGAACGAAGAGGCAAGGCCAACTCGTTATTGCATGCCAGCGGGTGCACTAACGCCTGCTACATCTGCATCCTATTTTGCTTGACCAGATACTTTCCCTCATAAAATATAGGTTTCACATCTGAAAAATATTATGTCATGTTTTATTTACCAGTCTGTATCAGTTTTTTTGTTATCGCTATCTTTGTATGTGCTTTATGATTAAATCTGAAACAAAGTAGAATTCCAATGTCAAATTATCTGAATTCTACAGTTTACCATATCAGTTAATTTATCTGCCTGTATACAGTTTATCCTGAATACGCTGGCTTTTCTGATTAACTGACAAAGCCAAGATACTGGTTAGCATCTAAATCGACAACAATCTGTGAAAACTCAATTAAATAGACTTACTATTGTACTTTACTAGTGTAAATGGGAAAATAATCATTCAAATTGATAAATACTGTCCATCCTTATTTAATTTCTGTGTAAGAAATGCTTACATGGATTGTAGTACATAAAATGTTTAATGTCTTTTTAGTTAACCTTTTTAAATGTGTTCTACTGTATGTGAAAATTACTAACTTTCGTATTTAAGGAATGTTGATTTTTACATTTCCATTAGTATCTTCCTTGTTGTCCTATTTGATGTACTATGAAAGTAGCAATATCTTAAAATGTGTGTTTTTTCTTTTAAATTAAACTGTTAACAAATAGAGCTGTACCGATCATTAGCTAGGAGGTTCTCTGGTTGCAGAGAGAGAGAGAGGTGTACTATAATTAAATAGAAAATGACATTTCTGTATATTGAATGAGTATGTAAAAAGCTTGTTGTCATTAATCTCAGAGAAAGTAGAGTTTTTGTGTGTGTATTACTTTTATTGGATGAACATAAGTATACCAGACAATTAATTAATTTCCAAGACAACTCAGTATCCTATCTTCAGATTTTTGTCACCTGAAGACAAAAGGTGGAGAGAAGGGATTGCTGTAAGCTTATCAACCTTTTTATTTAATTTCTGTATTGATCCCAAAAAAGACAGTATATTACAACATGTAAACCATTAATAATTATGGATATATAGTTGTCTTTAAATAGCCTATAGGTCTTTAAAATCGGTCTGTAAAATATAATAACATGGAAAATACTCCCTTGTATTTTCTGTTCAAATTGACTTCATATGTTCAGCTTTATCATACATGCAAATTTGAATTAGATTAACACTTACAGATAATTATTTAACAGTGGGCTTTTTTTTTACAGTTATATATACTGATATGTATTTAACCACTATAGGAATGTAATATAATACAAATAATAGAAAGCATATTGATTGTACCATTTTGCGTGTGTTGTCTTCTTAAAAGTACTGTAGTTTGCATGTACTACTGTAATTTTGTATGTCACTTAATATAGAAAACTACACGTTGAGTCAACTTATGGAAGGAAAAAAAGATCTCTTGCTTTGACTGTTGCAATACGTATTTATTTACTCTGTCATTTTAAGAGGTGCCTGTATGATATATTTTACAGACATTGATGAATGTAGTACTGGAAGGCACAGCTGCAGCAACGATACTGTTTGCTTCAACTTGGACGGTGGATTTGACTGCCGCTGTCCACATGGAAAAAACTGCTCGGGTGATTGTATACATGAAGGAAAGATTAAGCACAATGGGCAGATTTGGGTGTTAGAGAATGACCGGTGCTCTGTCTGCTCGTGTCAGGTTGGTAATTAACTACATTTTTTGGTTCTAAATGGGGACAGGGCAAATAGATTTGTAGTCTCTCATTTGGGGCCAATTCAACAGAAATGTAACACTACTTAAAATGTTTTCCGTGTTCACAAAATATAAAAAGCATCATCACTTACCTTTAACATTTTTTTAACCAAGAATAAATCTTTTTCCTAGAATAAGGAAAACATGGCATTATTTATTGTGAAAAACGATTTATACATACTGTAGTTACTGTACACAGTGATGTGGCTTCAAAGGGTTCTCGAGCATAAACCTTCATTCACAACACAGAATATTTCCTCCACTATCTTAATATACTACATACTAGTTTGCCAATCAGCTACCCACATTTTCCAGTTTATTAAAAATGTTATTCTGTTGATATTCCTGCAGACTGGGTTAGTAATGTGCCGCCGGATGGTTTGTGACTGTGAGAATCCAACGGTAGACCTGTTTTGCTGTCCTGAATGTGACCCAAGGCTCAGCAGTCAATGTTTGCATCAAAGTGGAGAGCTCACATATAAAAGTGGAGACACTTGGGTACAGAATTGCCAACAGTGCAGATGTTTGGTAAGTCCGATGAAATGAGATACTGTATCTAAACAATAATACTACTTACTATGGCACCAGCCTTATATGGATTAAAGTTGTTGTTCCACTTGGCAATGGACATAATTGTATAAAGTACAGTATATATGTATGTCTGCTCCTCTAGACGTGTATCTGCTTGTGACCTCCTGAACTCTCTCTGTTGGCTTCCTATTAACTTCCGTCTTCTCTTCCTTTCTTGTAAGGCCCTACACTTCTCTTCACCTCCATATATCTCAACTCTGACCTCTTGTAACACCACTACTTGGCTCTTACGCTTAAGGTTGTCTGATCATTTAATCTTTTATTTCTACAGCCCTCTCTTGTTTTAAACCCTTTTCACTCATCTCTCCTCTCCACTTAATATTTGCCGTACACCTTCACTTTCCCCAATTCAAGGCCCTGCTGAAAATTCACCTCTTAAAAGAAGCAGCTCACAAATGTTTCTATGACTCTACTACAAAATCCAGATGCGCTTGACCTCCCTTAGTGCACTTTTACTAATGCCCTTACAATATACTCCTACTGTATCTGTAAACCTCACAACATACCACTTAGATTGTAAGCTCTTTGGAGCAGGGCCTCCCTTCGCCTTATGCTGTAATTAACCTGTTTGCTGTATCCCCATTGTTTGTACCCTATTTACCTTATATTGCAATTTTGTAAAGTGCTTCATGCAATCTAAGCGCTATATAAATAACACTATACACACATACATGTACATATATATTTATTTATTTTTATAGCCCCAACTAGGCACACAGCACTTTACAATTTTTACAAGCATTACAATACAATTCCAACACTGGAAATTAAAAGCAAATATAATAATGCAGACGGAATAAGTATCTGCCTCCAAAGAGCTTACAATCTAATCGGGAGATGGGGTCCAATAGAAAAGGGAGAGCTTATAAGGTCATACTTTAGTTGAGTGAGTAGTGGTCATCCAGGACTATATACATGCTTTATTGAACTAGTGAGTTTTCAGATGGGATTTAAGTTGGAGAAGGTACTTGGCGGACATTGAGGGGAAGGAGTTCCTAAAGTAGGGTGCAGTAGGCTTTGATATGCAGGATGTTAGACGTGTTTTAGGCGTGAGAGAGTTATTGTGACACAGGGCAGAAAGAAGACCGGCATGAGCAGAGCTTAGAGAGCGATATGGAATATAGCAAGAGATTTAAAACTGAGGAGCAGAGGACAGGATAGCCTTGAAAAAGAGTAGATTAATTTTGTAGAGAATGTGGCGCTTAATAAAGTCAAAAAAGCATTTTAAGGAAGAGAAAAGCAGAGGCTGATCGAGAGGAGGGGGAGGTTATTCTCGCAGCAGCATTTTAAATAGATTGAGAGCTTCGAGGCAGGTAGGACAATAAGGAGAAAAAGTTACAGTAGTCCAGGCAGTAGAGAATGAGGCCATGCATTATCATTTTAGTAGTCGAACAACGAAGAAAAGGTAATAATTTAGCAATTATATGCAATATAAAAGTAACAAGGTCTACCAATTCAAAGGTGAGGGGCTTGGTGTCTAGCTACCATTCAGGATGAGATTGGTGTGAGGCAATTGGAGACCTGGGACTATATTGCAGATGTGAGGCTCAGTGGGGTTAGATACAGTTGTTTGTTATGTGCATACTGGTAATACTTGTATCAAAATGAATAAGGTCCCAAAGCAAGAGTGTAAAGAGAGAAAAGAGGTGAGGTTGCAGAACTGAGCCTGAAGTTACATCAATCAATAGATCAACAGAGAAAGAAGAGTAGTTAACAATAAATATATAGCACAAAGAGAAGATGATTCCCTATAGAAGGGGAGTGCAAACTTTTGCAGCTGCGCCCCCCTGCCTTTCCTCCTCTGCTGTTCGCGCGCACCCCCCCTTATCTTGATGCAGCGTCATTTGACGCGTGTGACGTCACGTCACATGACCCCGCGGCGTCATTTGATGCTGCGTTGCCATGGAGATGAGTGACGCCGGCAGAGTCAAGGTAAGTTTTTAGAGTTGCAGAGGTCTCACGCGATCTGTCGGCATGTAATTTAACTGCCTCGGAGAAGAGCGCAGGGCCTTTTCAACCACCCGTACCCCCCCAGACAAATTCAGCGGGGGGGCGCCCCCCACTTTGCGCACCACTGCCCTATAGGATACACTCAACATCCACTTAATAATTAAAACTTAACATTTATTGTTTTGACAGAAAGGAAACATATACTTTAAAACCTATGGAGCACCAGGTGTAACAGAGGGTGTGGGGTAGGTAGGAGGGTATCAATACGATAAAACGTAAAGGAACTCCTATAAACTAGCACTCTAACCCTGGTGATGTGTTATAATATGATAAGTCAGTTAAAACATATCTTTATTTCATATTATAAATTAATAGTGGACAATAACACATATGATCTCCGCTTAATATACACAGCTGAAGTACTACTGTAATTTAGGCGAGTATAGATACACCCTAGTTACAGAATATGTTAGTAGCGAAGTAGCCCTAAAGATAAAAATTGATCACAAACCGGTGTGAATGTAACCTTACTGTATTTAGGTGATCATTTCCTTAGGAAAATCAATGATCACTAGTAGTAAGCCAGAACTGCCTGTGACTAAGTGCCAGCAGACTAGATGTGGCTTAAATTAATAGGGCATGGCCTTATTACTAAAAAAAAAAAAATCCTATGGATGAACAATTGGTTCATATGGTAGTACTAGACACACTCAGGACAGTTTAAACACAGTCACAGTTTTGAGAAAACTTGCTGTGACAACACACAGGTACTTCAGTATTGTGTATAGTGAATACTAAACGCAACATGGACATGAACAGTCCAGAAATAGCCAGTGTGATCAATGAGAATGTACAGTATTATGTGATCATCACTGTGACGAATGCACATACTTCATGTCTCTTATGTGAATATATATATATATATGAGACAAGCCACTGTATTGTAACGTGGATCAATTAAATTAATTGATAGCGAGTGGCTAATTTAATAATAAGGAACGCTGAATTGTGTATGAACAGTCCCTGATGGGAGTAGATAGTTAACAGTGAAGTATAACTAAATACCTCAAACTTAGAGGCAAACAGTGCAACTGTATTGGACGGACAGCAGTATGATGTTCTTTAGAAAACAGAGCACAAAGTAACGAAGTGTACTCAGTGGCCAGTGCAATATTGCAATATTGCACTAACAGTTGATGGTCTGTTTAGAATGGTTGCAGCTCACGCATAGAACGACTGCAATATATATACACATATAATGAGGTGACACCATGTATACTGTGTTTAGTGCACAGAATTGTGCTTGCAGTATGGTAGTCTATATATAATCTGTAAATGACAATTTTATTAGCAATGACGCCTGCCGGCTGCTATATACAGTATGTACATATAATTGGCTCCGAATAGCCTACCCGGTCCAAGTAATACCCGGGTCAACTGACACTCTACTTGAAGCCCCCGTTGAGGCAAGCTAAGTAGAACTGCACCTTTTAAGTAATGTATATTATATACTATTATATTATACGTAAAGCATAAGAAAACAAAATTAGAGTACAGACATAGCCAACATTCTTGCAGTATTTGGCATGCTCCCGTGAGGGACATGGCACGATAGACTTGTCTCCTTCTCACGTACGGTTGGTTCAAAACAATACGTTGGCTACATCTGTAAGCGAGATTACAAATAATCTTTTTTTGTGATAAAAAGGTATAGCAATGTAAAAATTGGCATTTCTTAATAAGCAACCCATAACTAATTGATGTTTTCCTGTGGTAATAATTCTGTTTGTCTCAGTGAAGTATACGTAGAGATACCTTCCATTCCCTAATGTAACAAAATGTTTGTGTTATCACATGATACAGGAAGTGCAATTTACCCGGCATGCTGCTTTCTTCACAATGATGTGCAATGTCTGTTTTCACCTCCACAGTTTGTGCAGTGATTTTTTTTAAACAGTGCATTTCATTACTAAAAAAAATGGTCCAAAAACCTAAATGAATATGGCTCCTAAGAGCCTCTCACTTATGCCGAGATCATCAGAGGTCAATAACGAGATGTTATCAAAATTAATAACTGACATTGTTTTCCCTGAAGTTAATGCCTATCCACTATGCTAATTATATGCAAAAACAAAGGTCGGTGTATATCTAACTAGCATAGGCTTAACACCATATTAAGTTAGCACAACCTTGAGTTGGCTTCAAATAACATGGCTCGTACTAAATCGGTCTTACTTGTTGGTGGAGTTACTCCCCTTCTGGCCGCGAAATGTAGATTTTGAGAGAAATAAAAACTCTTCTTTGCTAGTCCCAGGTTGCTTACATAGCTCCCCAAACATGCCATTACAAAAATGGTAGAGACACCCCTATGCACACAAAGGAGCACATCCGAGATACCTGGGATATACAGTATCTTAATATAGATATGCAAAGTATATTTAAATGGCTTAAGTTGGCATATATATTTCAAGTATCTCAGGTGTGCTTATTTTGTGCACAAGTATGTCTCAACGTATTG
The DNA here is from genome assembly GCF_040206685.1 of Ascaphus truei. Taxonomy (NCBI): domain Eukaryota; kingdom Metazoa; phylum Chordata; class Amphibia; order Anura; family Ascaphidae; genus Ascaphus; species Ascaphus truei. The sequence goes on along the minus strand of NC_134487.1, from coordinate 81,943,977 downwards.
TATACAGGTGTGTTTGGGGAGGTATATAAGCAACAGGCAAAGAAGAGACTCCCTCTCTCTGCTCACCAGCAAGAGCCATATTTCAGGGTCTGGTGGGGAGTAACGCCGCCTTTAGGTATAGACTGAGTAACATCTTATTAAATCAGTGCGATAACTAGAACAGAGCTCTGTGGATAGGTGTTGTTACAGGGAACACGTCTGTTGCATATCATTAGCACTAACTGCCGCTGTACTTAACAGAATGGCCTTTCCAGACAAAAATCGTACTTAACTAGTTAGTGAGCTTTGAAGATACACGTAAACACTTAGGGCCTCATGCAGAGAGCATAGAATTTTAAAAATGGCGAATTTCATAAAAAGTAGCTTTTTTGGAGAGTTTTATTCTCCATATGCAGAAAAGTGCGAATTCTGCTATGTTTAACATGGATGCGTGTGGCGAGTTTAAATTGGCGAGATGCGCGCTTCAGAAACGTGTAAAAACAAATTCGCGCCTTTTTTTTCCCCTTTACTATAGGCGGCGAGCGCCATCTTGCCATATTTTCGTGGCGCGGCAAAAATGCGAGAATCGCGCCTTTTTTTGGCGCGAACAGCCGCTACTTGCCGTTCGCACCTCTCTGCATTCGGAGAGTTTTAAAAATGGCGCGATGGAGGTTCTCGCCAGCCGCGAGGCGAGTTTTAAACATAGAAATAAAAAAATGGCGCGTTTTTCGCAACTCGCCATTTTATGCCGTTTTCTGAGGGAAATTGAACAAAAAATGGCGAGTTTTGAAATAACGATGCTCTCTGCATGAGGCCCTTAACCTAAGTGAATGCCTCGCTAACGCCTCATTAAATCAATAATGCATCTCTGTGGATCTGGCCCTTACTGACATTGGTAGACTTGAAGGAAATTTATCTGAGAAGATAAAGATGAGAAAGTGATAATAAAGAACAGGAATTGCCTATTTGAACAATATATTGCAAAAATTTTGCCCTTTTAAATAAAAAAATATGACTAAAAGAAAAGTCATCTAGGAAAAAATAATAAAAATAAGGTTCTTACTCTGCTTTAAAATGCAACACATGGAGCTCATTTTCAAGATAGGTACATCTGGGGCAAACTGCACATTCAACTAGCTGCTACATCCTTTATCATGGAGTAATGCAGATACTGATTCCTGCACTGTATAACAATTACACTATATTCTTTCATTATACTCTAACGCAAGTTTACTATTTTTTAAAAATTCACATACTTTTTTAACTGAAAAATAATCTTTTTGAAGTGAAACTTCTTTGGGCACCTACCAATGAGCAAAATTGCCTGGCAATAAATGGAGTTGATGGAGACGGAAGTCACTGGTGACGGAAGTGACGTCACTGCTGGCAGAAGAGGCCGTCAGTGTTGCCAGCTTCCAGCAGGAGGAGTCACCGGAGAGAAGAGGAAGGCAGCGCTGGAGACACACGCACACATACACACACGCCCCGAACAGCCACACAGCCGTGTCCACAGCTCCGCCGGGGGGAGAGAGTGGGGGCTGCTCCTGGTGGGGGCAGCTCTAGTCGTCTCTCCGTACGTCCTCCGGGGGGGTGGAGGGGGTGGGGGGAGAAGGAGAGAGGGAAGGGGGTGCTCCGGCAGAAGGCACACACACACACACGCACTGACTGACACACGCACACACACACACTGACTGACACACACACCAAAGGAATTCAGTTACTATAAATATAGAAGTGCAAATAGCTAAAACAAGTGTTCTAAGTCAAACTTCTTTGCGTTTTGGCACTAAAATTGTGTTTTTATTTTTAATTAAAAAAATTACCATTACAAATACAATTTCTGTGACAAAACAGTGACAAAAGACAAAGATGTTTCACTTAAAATGCGCGTGATCGGCAAACACAATTTTTTTTAAACCATATTTGTAAGAATAGCAGGATGTTCACAGTGATTAAACAAAAAAAGGATAGCAGCAATTATAATTCTGCGACCTACTGTATATTTAGGTATCAAGAGGAACAAAAATTAGGTGAACCAAGGTTACAGGATCTCTCCTCTTAAAAAAATAAGCAAAAAATATCTAAAAGTAGAGCTCTGCCAACTTACCAAAATTTGGTACACAATGTTTTATTATTTTTAATTTGGATAAAATTATCAAAGTTCAAGTGAGTCTCAGCACTTTCACCCCCCTTTAACAATTTTAAGTAAAATTGACGATTTTTGCAAATTTATGTTCAAACAATATCTAGACGCTAGAGTAGAGCTTTACAGAGAGAGAAAGAGAATTGTATGTGCAACCCCTCTTTAACCGGCTCAAAAAGAGTGCTTAATCGAGGTGTCTTATTTACAGTGATGTTCTAATTACCTTCTCAGGGTACTGGCATCCATGCTGGCTGGGTGTAGTTGCTTGAAAGTGATAATGAATGGTACTAAGAACTTTATTAGTACAAACAATAGCTGTATTTATTGCCTTCATTAGGTTCCACATATACGGGTATCTTCTTTTCAACAATAATGAGTGGCAAATAATATAGTTGCCTTAGGTATTCTTTCCTGGTAGCTCTCACCACTATCTAAGGCTTTGGTCCCGCTGCGTCCGGCAGCGCACACGGCCGCGTGCGCGTTCCTCACCAGCAGGGGTATCCTTTCCTAGCCGGTCCCAGTCCCCCCTCGCTGCACGGCTCACAACGCGCTGTGACGCGTCAGCCGCCAGGGGATGCAAGAAAATTGTGATCCCGAGCAGTGACGCGCCACGTGGTGCGCTGATGAGCCTATCAGCAGCGGGGGTGGGAGCGGGAGCTGTCAGACAGCTTCCTTCACAAGGTAGGGGTGTGTGTGTGTATCAGCGTGTATCGGCGTGTGTGAGAAGGGCATTTGTGGGGGAAGGGGGAGGGAGCGGGAGCTGCTTACCTTCCAGCAGCCCGCAGCAGCTCCCTCCTGCAGCCCGGGAGACCGAGACCGAGCCCGTGGAGGGAGGGGGCGGGGGGAGTAGCGGGTCCCTCTGCTCAAACCACGCCCCCCTCCCACTCCCGCCCCACTCCGGCTCCCGGCTCCCTACAGACCACATATCGCGGTCTGTGCCTGTCAGCGCGCCGCCTCTCTGCAGTGCGGGCGTGCTGACTGAGGGAGCGGGGCCTTAGCCTAAGGGAGGTTCTGGACTTAGTATCCTTAGCTCTGGGTCTGCTTGACATTCGCTGTCCCTGCATTTGGATTTGCCTCCTTCCCACCAGGACCCATGGTAGAGATACATCCCATCATTCTGAGGAGTACTCTCCTTATCCCAAGGCATTAGAAGGGGCTCGCATTTATAACTGGCTAGTATGGGCCAATCCTGCGGTCCTCCAGAACCCTTTATTAAAAAGGATTCCCCTCAAAGTACCATGCATCCTCCTTTCAGGGCAGACAAATAACATCAGACCATGGGATATAACTATAAGGGGCACGTTCCCTAACTATACAATAATAAAGGTGACCAGACATCCTTAAACATATAGCTCTACAGATAAACATGACTTACTCTATATACACTGAGATCCCTCCTCTGAGATTTATCTGATGATGCAAGATATGATGTTTGAGTATAACATTTCCATATTCAGAGCAAACAAATGGCTTTAATCCTGTTTGAATTGTCTGGTGTGCACCAAGAGTATATTTAGTAGAAAAGTGTTTTCCACATTCATAACAAACAAATGGTTTCTCTCCTGTGTGAGTTTTTTTATGATAAGATGTGTGTTATGAGAACAACATTTCCCACAGTCAGAACAAACAAACTTCTCTTCATTGTTAATTGTACAGTATGATATTTAAAGATATCTAAGTTACTAGTTGAGCATTTCTGACATGCAGAGCAGGTACAGTATACAGGTCTCTTAACTCCGCCTTTCCTCCCTGCATTTCATGGGTGCACCGACCATTGATCCTTCACAGTGTTTGGCTGTAATTTCATGTGTAAGGATGTCCATATATATTAAAGGTTCCGCGCTGTCAATTACATAGGCAGCGCCATATTGTCCCTGTTTGCCAGCGAAGTTACTGCGTACCAGTTGGGCTGCGCATGCGCGAGGGAAGCGCGCGAAGGGTAATCATAAGTAAAGACTTGGAGGGGGTTGAACTATGAACTCTGACTGTGAGGAGGTCAGCTGAGGCTGAGGACCAATGGGATGCGATACTGTGTATGCAGGAACCGGATGCGTGTGGGCGGTGGGTCAGAGCAGCGAGGGAGGTGAAGGAGGAGGTTGGTGGAACCTCGTGTGCGAGAGCAGAGGGTCAGTGACCCGTCTGCTTAGATAGGGTATGCCCGCAGCCCCAGGAGTCTTTCCCCCGCCATCGTAGGGTGCTGTATTTGTAAGGACGCCCATAGTCGTCAGGGACGTTCCCCTTTAGTGAGGTTCATATGCGGAGCTGCGGAGCTGCGGCCGCCATCTTGGATTTCCCCTCTGACGGTGCTGCAGAAGGGAGAGACGGCGCAAGGCTGGATTAACACCAGGACCCCGTGGAGTGTCAAGGTCATCGTAGTGACCGGAAGGTATCCTTATCTACAAGTGCACCTACACCGGTCACCAGGCGCTGATCCCGCCTCCCACTAACTAATTGGGTTCCCTGAGTGAATGCATATGGTACCATACTTTACTGGTTATGAGACATACTCCTAAGGAGAGTGGCAGAGCCACTTATGTACAGGACATCATCCCAATAAGGTGTGGCCGAGCCACGTTGTGTGTGTATATGTAAAGGTTATCTGATGATTCTGCATATCATTTGTTATTCATGTGTTATATAAAAAGGTTGGTTGCATACTGTTGTTGTTAGGTTCTTGCTCAGGGTATAATCTCTATAGTGGGGATCCTGGGTGAGTGGAGGCGCTGCACCACAAGTGATAAAGGTATACCCCCAGGCTCCCAATATGCGGAGGCTCAGAGCTCCTGAAGCCACGGGTTTATGTACCGTAGTCCCTTAGTTCAGGTGTTCACAAAAAGGGCTACATTTGGAGGCGCTGCTGAGATCTTAGACCTGAGGTGCCCCCACATTTTTTTTGTCTCTATTGTGCAACCAACCCACATCATGTCGGTGCCCTCGGCGCTCGAGGTGCGCAAGTGGGCCCAACGGCGCGGGATCCCCTTGAACCGTGTTTTCGCGCTGGGCCATGTCCCCGCCATGATCTCGTTAGGCACAGTGACCGAGCAGGTCCGAAAGCTTCCTCTCCTGGACAATGCCCAAGTACAAGACCACTTTTATGACCACGACCAGACCTGGCGCCGGATCTTGTATGCCACTGAACAAGATATATGCCCCGAGGCTTTGCCCCGTATACTGCTGCTGCCCGAAGCTCCGGGGGTGCGCTGTCCCATCGTCCAGGCGGACACCCCTGCGCCCCTGGCCACTTCCACCCCCCGGAGAGAGTATACCCCCACCGCTGGCGCCGCGACGGGAGGCCCCGACCACTCCCCTGACCGTGGCCTGCACCCTCATTGGCCCGCAGCCCTGAGCCTAGGCCCCTCCTCTACCCCGTCCGGCCTGCGGGCTAGTCTCAACCGACTTAGCCTATCAAGATTGGACGCTTACCCCGCTGTCGGGGACAGCTTACCGGGAGACACCTCTTTGCCCGCCTTAGCTGCCGTTATCCACAATACCACCCAGTCGCTCCAGTACAGGAAGTTAAAGGCCTTCTCCGGGGAGAAACCCACGCCCCAAGGGGAAGTGGGGATAGAGGACTGGCTGGATCATACCGAACAGGTACTACCTGAATGGACCTGCACGGACGCGGTCCGTAGGCAGCGCATCGTCGAGTGCTTACGGCCTCCCGCGTCCCACATGGTGCACTACTACCGAGACGACAACCCGGAAGCTGATGCGGCAGACCTCATCTACTGCCTAACCAAGGCGTATGGAGCTCCGGTGGACATGTATACTTTGATGTCGAAATTTCATGCGTTAGCCCAGAAGGAAGGGGAGATGGTATCCGATTTTCTCAGGCGACTACACCTGGATCTCTGGAACATGGTCAGGAAAGGCGTGTTGCCACGGAAAGAAGCCAACGGAATACGTACCACTCAGTTGCTGAGGGGCCTCCTACCCCTACACCCCGTGTCGGTACGGGTCAGTAGCTGCATAACGCCCGGGCAAGCCCTGTCGTTTCACGACTTAATGGATCGGGTCCAAGCGCACGAGATGGTGTTGTTAGGGCGTGACGTAACCACCGGGAAGAAGCCACCGCCAGGGGGTAAAGAAGCCAAGAAAGTGGACCCAAAGCCCGACGTGCCCGAACCTGGGGATCTCGATCCCGAGGATGTTCCCCCCCCCGTGACACCCCGACCTCGTCCCCCGACTGGGCGAAGTCCCCCAACCAGGAGAGACGAGGCCTACCTCAGCCAAATGCAGTGTTACGCCTGCGGAAAGATGGGACATTTACGGGCCCACTGCCCCACCTCGCGGAGGACGTCGTCCCGATCGGCGCAGTCGATGCCGTGCCAGCCCCTGGAGGGTGAAAAGGTGTTGCCATCCTCTCCGAGCCCCCGAATTGGCCCCGCCTCCATTATTCGAGTGGTTATTGAGGGCATCTACGCCGCCGCATTATTGGATACGGGGTCTCAAGTGACCATCGTGTATCGGCCCTTCTACGACCAACACCTACACCTACACCAACTACCGTTGCTATCTGCGGATGCCTTGCGGCTACGGGGACTGAGTCATGAAGATTACCCCATAGACGGAGTAGTAAAGGTGCAGTTAGATATTCTCCAGCTGAATACTGGTAAACATCACCCCATGGAAGTGGAGGCCCTAGTGTGCCCCGAGCCGCAGGACCACCCCAGCGCCCCAATCATCTTGGGGACCAACGCTGACATTGTGCGCGCGGTATTCCGCCAGTTTTTGCAGGAAGCAGGAGAAGCCCCACTGCTGGCCCTAGCGGCCTGTCCCGCCCTTCAAGAGGTCTGCGGCAAAATTGCGACTGAGGAAGAGCATGGCGTCCTCTACAGCCAAGAATGGGGACTGACCCAGATTCCCCCGGGGGAAGGACGAATGATGGTCGCCGCTTGCCATTACCCCCGTCGACGGTCGGAGGATCAGCTCTTCACCTTGGAGAGTGTGGCCCAGGACGAACAACGTTTGGGCTACAAGGTACTAACCTCGGTCAAGGAATGGCCCGGGAAGATCCCGAAGCGTACCTGGGTGTATGTGCAGAATATATCCCCGTACCCGATGACTATTGACCGGCGGCAGACGCTAGGGAGGATATACCCGGTAACTTCCGAGGAGGAGGCCTCGACGGAACTAGCTAGGAGCTCGCCTGCTACCATAGCGCCGGCATTGGAATTTGACTTTGGCGACTCGCCCCTCCCGGATGAGTGGAGGAAGAGGCTACAGGATGAGCTACACGACCGAAGGGGTGTGTTCTCCACTGGTGACATGGATGTGGGGTGCAGTCGCAGTGCCCACCATACCATCCGACTGAGCGACGCCACCCCCTTCCGGGAGCGCTCCCGCCGGCTTGCCTCAAAGGATGCTGACGAAGTGAGGGGATTAATCGACGAGATGAAAACGGCTGGCATCGTGCAGGAATCTCGGAGCCCTTACGCCTCACCCATTGTGGTAGTCCGCAAGAAGAACGGGACGGTCCGTCTATGTGTGGATTACAGAACGCTGAATAACCGTACTATCCCCGACCAGTATACACTGCCCCGAATCGAGGACCTCCTGAATGCATTGACCGGGAGTAAATGGTTCAGTGTGCTCGACCTCAGGTCCGGGTATTATCAAGTGCCCATGGGCCCGGAAGACCAAGAAAAAACGGCCTTCATCTGTCCCTTAGGGTTTTACCAGTTTACCCGCATGCCTCAAGGGATCTGCGGGGCCCCGGCCACGTTCCAGAGACTAATGGAAAAAACCCTCGGAGACCTTAACCCGCGAGAGTGCTTAGTGTACCTGGACGACATTATCGTGTTTGGGCGGACTCTAGAAGAGCATTCCGAGAGGCTGATGAAGGTGCTGGATAGGCTTGAGGGGGAGGGCCTAAAACTGTCGCTAGACAAGTGCAAATTCTGTCGGACCTCTGTAACGTATGTGGGCCACATTGTGTCAGCTGATGGGGTGTCCACCGACCCAGGGAAGATCGAGGCGTGATGAACTGGCCCAGACCTCAAAATGTTCAAGAGCTGCGGTCTTTCTTGGGGTTTTGTGGCTATTATCGGCGGTTCGTGGAGGGGTATTCCAGCAAGGCCAAGAGACTGAATGACCTTCTCAAGGTGCATCCGGGAGAAACCGGGAGAAAGGGGAGTTCGGCGCAGACACCCTTTGGGAAGACATGGACTACAGAATGTGAACAGGCCTTCAAACACTTAAAGACCAGCCTCACCCAGGCCCCCGTCTTGGCCTACGCGGATCCTGAGCGAGACTATGTCCTACATGTCGATGCTAGCCTCAGCGGGCTAGGAGCGGTTTTGCATCAGAAGTATGAGACCGGGCTATGTCCAGTGGCCTACGCGAGCCGAAGTTTAACCCCTAGCGAGCAGAATTACCCGGTCCATAAGTTGGAATTTTTGGCGCTAAAATGGGCGGTGGTGGACAAGCTGCACGATTATCTATATGGAGTACCCTTCGAAGTACGCACGGACAACAATCCCATGACCTATATCAATACGTCGGCCAAATTGGACGCCACCGGACACCGTTGGTTAGCTGCTCTAGCCAATTACCGGTTCAACCTTAAATACAAACCTGGACCCACCAACATAGGGGCCGACGCTCTGTCTCGTCGACCTGGTCTGAAATCCACCCCTGATGAGGAAGTCTGGGAGGAGATACCGGGCCCCGGAGTTCGTGCTCTCTGTTCAGTAGCGGCGATAGTCGATGACAACGTAGCATTCTCGGAATTACGGGTGGTTGACTCGTTGGGATGTCATTCGCAGGCTGTTCCTCTGGCCTATCAAGGTCGAGACGGGATGAATGTCAATGAAGATAATATCATAGCGTGGAAGGATCTAGTGCATTATCAGACACAAGACCCCATAGTGGAGCTGGCCCGTCAAGCTGTACAGCAAGATAATCCGTCTATACTGAAGCGGGCCCCCAAAGACTTGGTGAAGCTCCTGTTAAATGAGTTTGGGAGGTTTGAAATGGACAATTGTTTGTTATATCGGGTGATTTCCTATCATAACCATCCCGATCGGCGTCAGTTGTTTTTACCGGAACGTTTGAGAACACTAGTCCTCCGGGCCCTTCACGATGACCATGGTCACCTGGGCATTGACAAGACCTTTGGACTACTGCAGGATAGGTTCTATTGGCCGAGAATGAGGGAGTCAGTGGAGCAACATTGTAGGAAGTGTAATCGTTGTTTACAAAGGAAGACACTGCCTACCAGGGCGGCTCCTATGGCACACTTGAAAAGTTCGGGTCCCATGGATTTGGTGTGTATGGATTTTCTTTGTATCGAACCCGACAGTCGGGGAGTTAGTAATGTTCTCGTGATCACTGACCACTACACTAGGTACGCCCAAGCGTTCCCTACGAAAGACCAGAAGGCCGTAACGGTAGCCCGAGTACTATGGGAAAAATATTTCATTCACTATGGGTTACCAAATCGTCTTCACTCCGATCAGGGCCGGGATTTTGAAAGTACACTGATACGGGAGTTGCTCACCCTACTGAACATTGCCAAGTCACGTACTACCCCGTACCACCCCGAAGGGGATGCCTTGCCCGAACGGTTCAATCGCACCTTGCTGGATATGTTGGGTACATTGAAGAGCCCGCAAAAGACGGAGTGGAGTAAACACGTCGAAGCATTGGTACATGCGTATAATTGCACCCGACATGAGTCCACCGGGTATACCCCGTATTTCTTGATGTTCGGCAGGGAAGCCCGGTTACCGGTGGATGTGCGCCTACGGATATCTACCGATGGGGTATCCAATAGGACGCATTTCCGATACGTTCAGCGACTAAAGGACAGTCTACAGTTGGCCTACAAATTGGCTGAGCGGACGACCGCACAATTAAATGCGGGGAATAAAAGGCGTTATGACCACAAAGTACGTTACAAGGAAATTCACCCCGGAGATGCGGTCCTTTTACGCAACTTAGGTGTTCCTGGGAAGCATAAATTGGCAGACCGGTGGCGGGAGGGTGTGTATGAGGTGGAGTCACAGATGCCGGGTCTTCCTGTGTACCGGATCAAGGATTCTGAAGGCCGCGTAAAAGTGTGGCATAGGAATCATCTGCTTCTCATACCTCAAGTAGGGACGGATGAATTGGAAGCCCCAGCCACTGCCCTAGATGGAGCAGTTGAATACACAGAGGATGGCTCAGAGACTATAAAAATTGCCACCTCTGAGGATACAATGGAGGGAACCTCTCAAAGGGGCCTTCCGGCCGTGGAGGCATCTCCCGAAGGAGCCACGGGTAAAGAGCCTTTTGGCCCGAACATTGATCATTTGACTCCAGTGAGTCAGCCTCTAGACCCACAAAGTCCCTGTTTTACACCTCAAAGAGACTGTGTTAATGCTGAACACCCCTCAAGGGTAGAGACTGAAATACCATTTGAGACTGATCACTCTGCAGAGGAAGCAGAGGAGGATCAACCCCGCCGAAGTCAAAGAAACAGTCAACCTCCCATGCGAATGGCATATGATCAGTTTGGGGCACCCCATTATGAGGCTCAGCAGTGGGCTCGGCATAGGATGCAAGCTATGATGGTACTGTTTAATGAGATGTGTAACCTAATCTAGGAAGAGAGGGTTGTGTACATAGTTAATATATATGGGGTAAGGTAGTCCAGCGGGGACGCTGGATTCTGGAGGGGGGAGAATGTAAGGATGTCCATATATATTAAAGGTTCCGCGCTGTCAATTACATAGGCAGCGCCATATTGTCCCTGTTTGCCAGCGAAGTTACTGCGTACCAGTTGGGCTGCGCATGCGCGAGGGAAGCGCGCGAAGGGTAATCATAAGTAAAGACTTGGAGGGGGTTGAACTATGAACTCTGACTGTGAGGAGGTCAGCTGAGGCTGAGGACCAATGGGATGCGATACTGTGTATGCAGGAACCGGATGCGTGTGGGCGGTGGGTCAGAGCAGCGAGGGAGGTGAAGGAGGAGGTTGGTGGAACCTCGTGTGCGAGAGCAGAGGGTCAGTGACCCGTCTGCTTAGATAGGGTATGCCCGCAGCCCCAGGAGTCTTTCCCCCGCCATCGTAGGGTGCTGTATTTGTAAGGACGCCCATAGTCGTCAGGGACGTTCCCCTTTAGTGAGGTTCATATGCGGAGCTGCGGAGCTGCGGCCGCCATCTTGGATTTCCCCTCTGACGGTGCTGCAGAAGGGAGAGACGGCGCAAGGCTGGATTAACACCAGGACCCCGTGGAGTGTCAAGGTCATCGTAGTGACCGGAAGGTATCCTTATCTACAAGTGCACCTACACCGGTCACCAGGCGCTGATCCCGCCTCCCACTAACTAATTGGGTTCCCTGAGTGAATGCATATGGTACCATACTTTACTGGTTATGAGACATACTCCTAAGGAGAGTGGCAGAGCCACTTATGTACAGGACATCATCCCAATAAGGTGTGGCCGAGCCACGTTGTGTGTGTATATGTAAAGGTTATCTGATGATTCTGCATATCATTTGTTATTCATGTGTTATATAAAAAGGTTGGTTGCATACTGTTGTTGTTAGGTTCTTGCTCAGGGTATAATCTCTATAGTGGGGATCCTGGGTGAGTGGAGGCGCTGCACCACAAGTGATAAAGGTATACCCCCAGGCTCCCAATATGCGGAGGCTCAGAGCTCCTGAAGCCACGGGTTTATGTACCGTAGTCCCTTAGTTCAGGTGTTCACAAAAAGGGCTACACATGTGTCCCTAAATTTCTGCAGCAGGGCTTCTGGGAGTTGTAGTTCTGCTGCTGCTGCTGCTGTTCTCAGTCATTGGTTCATTATCAGCAGCATATGCCAGAATGGAGCCAGACAGGGGACATTCTATCAAGGTGGTTAGATATGTAACCCTCCCTACCTGCCTCCTAGGGAGTTTACAACAATATCTCTGATCTTAGCTTACCTTGTGGTTACCTTGTCGGGGTGTTGGATTTATGTGACTGGGCGATGTTATAGCAAATAACTTTATTCATTCAACAGAAGTTTTATTGTTACATCAACATACACAGTGATCTTGGTATGGACATAACTGAATTCTCCCTTGTGCTGTCTAAACCTTTCTTCCCTAGCTACCCCTATCTTGATCCGCTAAGGAGGTACTGAGACTTGTTTCCCTTTGCTACCTATGGGAGCCTCTTTTGGGTGGGTTCAGTGGAGCTCCGTCTTGGATGGGCCTCTGTTGGTACTGGTTCTATTATTCCTCTGTTTAGTTAGGGGTGTACCTCCATTGGCCACTGCATATCACCTCATGGCAATCTGGAGTGGGGCCAGCTATGGGCCCTCCGATTGGTCTGGTCCAACAATGCCTCAGGAGTACAGCCTGTTGAATCCCCTCTGGGCATAGGCTGCCTCTCCATGAACCTTTAGTGTTGAAGGAAGCCATCTCTGTGAGACGCTACCTAACTAGGGTACTGCACCTCACTGTAAAACAATAAAAGGGCATCCTTACATTATACTATACATATGAACCTACTGTATATACACTGTTCACCGTGAGATCACACTACTCCCACTACGTGTGGGTATCATGTTAACCCTCAGCTATACGTGCTTCCTTATAAGCAACAATAAGCTCCTCCATAACTAAATCAATGGAGCAAGGTGTGGTTCCTGGTCTCCTATTTCAATTGACTGTCGCTGGATAGTCCACGGAGGGCATGGCTTTAGTTTTGCACCACTCTGCAATGGGCTCCGCACATCATCGCATCCATGCACTCTTGCATTTGTGTGGGCAGGAAACTCGGTCCCAATGACTCATGCAAAAGTATCTTGTAGTGGGGAGTCGGCCCACTATAATTCTGCAGACTTCTTTGATCTCAGCCTGGGTGTACCACGCATTGACCTACAGTCCTTGTGCCCCGAACATTGCACTAGCAAGAATGACAATTTCACTTCCTCTGAGAACACTTTAGTAGCCGGCTACTCACAGGCCCCAACTAACACTTCAGTTCTCCTTTCCGGGAGTTCACAGATTTCTTTTTTTGAGCGGGAGAACTTTGCACTTTAGAGCTCACACTGGTATTTGTTGAGCTAAATCACTTGCTAAGCTTCAGGTGCTCATGACTAATAAATAGTTTTGGTTATTTGCAGCATGCGTCACAATTATACTGGTGAGAACAACAGTCCCTCTTTCTTTCCAACAGACCTTCTGTAGCAAGAGGGATGAGCCCACTCTAGTCTCACTGTTCCACTTTTAGGTGAACAACTTTTATATCACAGTATATGATATATACCATGTGCACATAACGTCCCTTTGCAAGGAGCGACATTTTGTTATGCTGTGAGACAGGACTGTTGAATAGCCACCATTTTGAATTCAGTCCCCGCATCTGGGACCCTTGCAATATTAGTTTTCGGGTATCGGGAAAACTTTGCACAAAACATAGTTCTTTAGCAGCAAGGACATTTTCCACGCAGGAAGCACACACACTTGCTAAAAAAAAATCTTAAAATACATTTTCTTCATATAGACAGTTCAGACATTAGTAATTTTCACAAAACAGACTCTTAACTCCACAAGTAAAAAAATGGGCAAAGCACAAAAAGTGTTTTTTCCCTTTTGCTTGCCCAGCACCGCGTTGGGTGCCAAATGTGACCCTCCTTGCTCGGCTCCAGGGGAGTTTACATCAATGTTTCTTATCTTGGCTTACTCAAATTTGGTTACCTTGTCAGGGTGTTGGATCGGTGCGGGTGTCGTTGATATAGCCAGGAACTTTATTCATTCAAATGCAGCATCAACATACTTGGTAATCTTGGTATGGACATAACTGCAATCTCCATTGTGCTGTCTGAACCTTTCTCTAGCTCCCCTATCTTGGCCCGCTAGGGAGGTGCTGAGGCTTGACACCCTTTGTTACCTACAGAAGCTCTCTTTTGGGTGGCTTCGGTAGAGCTCCATCTCGGATGAGCCCCTGTCGAGCCTGGTGATACTCCCTCTGTTGGTGATAAGGGTCCCTCCCTTGGGAACTGCATACCACCTTGTGGCAATCTGGAGTGGGGCAAGCTATGGACCCTCCAATGGAACTGGTTCAACTATGGCTTGGGACTACAACCTGTTGAGTCCCTTCTGGGTATAGGCTGCCTCTCCATGAACCTTGTGTTGAAGGAAGCCATCTATGTGGGACGCTACTTAACTAGGGTACTGTCCCTCACTATAAAACAATAAAAATGATCCTTATACTATACTATATATATGAATGTATACACTATCCACAGTGAAATAATATATTGAGTGCCAGAAGGTGCTTGGTAACAGAGTGCCACGGCCCTTCCGTAGGTGCCCGTAGCAGAACTGCATTAATTTTAGCTCTTCGGCCCTCCTGCTTCTCAAGATAATTACATCCATAGGGGGTGCCGGTAGCAGCTCTGGCTGGGCTATGTGGGACTATCACAATGGCAGATTTAAACTTCCCGCACCATGCGGGCCAATAGGAAGCTGTGATGTCATCCCTTTCAGCTTTCTATTGGCCCACGTAAACAGGACATTTAAACCTGTGGAACTGCTACCGGCACCACCTACAGAGGTAAGTATCTCAGGAGCAGGGTGTCCCCCGCAGCTGAAATTAACGCAGTTTAGCTACGGAAACCTCCTGCTTCTCACCTAGGCAAACAAAAACATTTTTAAAGGGGATCATTTGCTCCTTTTAAGTGTACAGTACTTACCGCTTTTTGATGCTTGTTTGAGATGTGGTATATTGTTTGTTTTTTTTTACTCATGAGTTCTCTCTCTGTACTATGTGCTTTTCCCCCCACACTTTTTGTGTCTCGTTTCCCTATCTTCATCATCCTCTCCTTTAGCTGTGCTAAAATATATCTTTGTTGCCTAGTAATCAGCTGCTCTCCCTTTTTTCCACCTTTTGGATTTTTTGTTCGGTATGCCATACTGGCCTCCCAATTGCTAGCTCTCAGGTCATACAACATATGTCCGCGGGCTACTCAAGAGATTATTATTGTTTTGTGATATTGAAAAGACTTTTTAATGCATGCCAATAACCTAGAAAAACACCCATAAAGAGCTAAATTTGATTTTAATCAGGCAAGAGATGTTCTGTTACATTGATATATGTGTATGTGTGTATTTTAGCAAGGAGAAGTCGATTGCTGGCCCTTACCATGTCCAGACGTTGACTGTGAATTTAGCGGGGTTCCTGAGAGCGAGTGCTGTCCACGCTGCATCAATGACCCCTGCCAAGCTGACATCATACGCAACGACATCACTAAGACTTGTGTAGATGAAACAAATGTGGTTCGCTTTACAGGCTCCTCATGGATTAAGCATGGCACGGAGTGCACCCTCTGTCAATGTAAGGTAAGGAACAGTTTTTTAACTGAATAATACGACTCGTACTTCAGTTGATGAGGTATATAATAAAATAAAGTAAAACTGAAAGGAGCATTACAATACTCAAGGGTATATGCATCAAGGGGTCTTGATTCACATTAGACTTTTATTATTTGATGTATGGTACTGTAGGTCTTTTAGCCATAGAGATTTGGGAAATGAGCAAAAATATATATATTTCAAGTTGCTGCGGCTGTGTACAGAGCATGATCGACAGCCCGGTAAAGCGGAACATGTACTGTATCAGGTGTTTAATGCGCCATAGCACTACACAAAACTGTAATGTATATGTATAGTGTGCCGTTCTAGAGAAACTGTGCACCTTACTAGCTTTGTGGCCCTGTATTTTTTTTAAACATTTCTTAATTTATCCATACTTCTTTTTTATTTTTATCACTGTTCCTGCCCCCCCCCCCTTCCCCATGTGTTTAGTTTAGCAGTTCTTCGATGTAACACACAACAGTGCATATGAATTATTTGTCTGGTTTTCTATGCATTTTGGTAGAATCACAATTGATGGTTAGACCGATAAAATTCCCTGATCCAAGAGATACAGTACTGTAGTTTAAACAAAATGTTACAGTATGTTTGGTAATAAGTTGCGTTCATTGCCAATAAGATTATGTGGTTCTGCTAAGAATAAAAAGCCATATAACCCAGCAAGATACAACTCGAACAATAGAAAGTAGAGATAATAATTGTCATGGTTGTTTTGTTTTCTGTTGCAGATTTACGGCCGTGTGAAATGTTTGCAGTAATTTAATGGCTCCACTAAAGCTAGATAGATGTATTTAATTAAAAACTATGATATGTACTTTCCATTTTCCTGCATTGGAAGAAGCACAGAATATTACATTTCTTGAATGGTCATCAGGTTAAAATATGATAGACTTGGAATAGTATGTCCTTTCCCTTTATTGACACTAATGCCTTTACATTACCGGGTTGCAGATTGCTTTATTACTAGGTCGAACAGAGTTTATTAGTACGATTGTTAATATCACATCTAGTAAATTAGTTGTCAAGTTCACAAAGTAGGCCAGTACATGTAATAATATGTATTTGCCATACACTGATGTCATTACATTCTGATACCTGAGTATTTAAAAATGGAAATAAATTTCTGAAACAAAATCTTTTTAAAAAGAAAAATGTAGATAAGATAATAGGTATCATTGCATACATTTGTACTGCTACAACTCATTCTTTTTTTCTAAAAAATGTATACCCTCTGTCCACAAATCCTCACTATATCCCCCTTTCACATGGTGGAGGTTATTCATTAAAATGCAATTGTGCTGATTGGGGCACTATTGCACAGAAACTCCTATTGTAATCAATTGCAGTCTACGTGGGATAGCACCCCGATCTGCACTATAGCAGTGTAGCCCTTGTTCCCCCATACCTGGCAATGAACTACCAATGCTGCTATTACCTGTTTGGCAACCAGGAGGCCTGAGCCTCTGCCACTGGGAGCTTGGAGTGTATAATGAGTACAACAACCGTGCCTCCACCTGAGAAGTATCCTCACACCATTGGATAGCCCCTCCCAAGAACATAAAGCCAGTAATGACACACAGGAGGATATGCAACAGAATTTACTAGACAGTACCTACACCACTAACATTGCAACACAATCCCATACATTAGGTAAGAACACCAACCCCAAGTGGATCCCCACAGTACTTGGGTGCAGGGGCACCAGTGTCCCAGTGTCCAGGCTGCAATAGCCTATCCCACCCCCAAGTGTGAGACTGCGCTGCCCCATGTGAGTGGTTGGTGCACTTGTAGAGATACCTTCACGGGCGCTCCAGCCCCGGGTGTCGCTGAGTAATAACAAGCAAATAGTCAGTCTGTCCACCGAAGATCCGCCTCCATGTGGGGTGGCCTCCAGCCAGAGCGTCCCACCATAGGATAGTCTCTTTGTCTTGTTAGCCTGGTCTGGTCCCAGACTGCAGGCCATTGCAGCACTCTCTGGGCACTTGCTCCATGCTCTGCACTATTAGAGCTAAAGGGTAGTGTCCCTTTCTGGGGCCTTCCCTGTAGCACCACAAGCTAGTAGTGATCAGGGCCTAGCTGGGACCTGAAGGGGGATAATTTGGCCTAGTCCAGTGGAGCACTCCTCCCTGGACCTTACCTATCCCCTTGCTGTCCTGCTCCCAACTGGCGTGGTACCTGCATTCGCACCAAACGCCTATCTTCCTTGGCCGTGAATCCAACATCCCTATTGGCCCTTTTATCCCATGTGCCTAGCAGCCCCTGGGGCTGCTGGGGATTGTAGTTCCCCTTGCGGAGCTCTAGGAGTAATGGCTGCCGCTTCATAGTGTGCTGCCCATGCGCAGAGTGTGCAAAGATGGCCACCACAACCTGGGAGCTCACTGCGCATGCACAAGTACTTCTGCGCATGTGCGACTAATTCTAACATGGTGGCGCCCTTCCCGGCGTCCCGCTGAGGTGCTCCGGCAACCAGGTTTCCCCTACAACCTCCCAGACTGCTCGGCAAGTTCCCCTCTTATAGCGGAGGTAAGGAGGGCTAAAGGGAGGACCAGGCTATAGCAGTTTAATAAATAACCACTTTAGGGTCATATTTACTAAGAGATGGTAAGTGCTAAGGCACTTTAGGGTTATGGCCCATCCAAGTTAATGAACCTCCACTTAGTAAATATGGTACTCTTATCTTCTTCACATCAGGACTTCTTTGATATGAGACCACACAAGTCTCCCCAAAGGCGGCTCCACAAAGAGGGTCTCCACACCATACTTCCCCTTCACTGTTCCAGTCCACTAAGCCAGCGTGGACAGAGTTAATTTCATCAAGAAAGGACAGATACAGATTGAGAAGCCTGGAGATTGTCACATTCTCCTCCCCCCACCTTTCCCCCCCTTGCATTTTTGCTGGGGTGGGGTCTGTTTCCTTCCAGTTGTTATCACTTCACCTCAGGACTTCTTTGATATGACACCACCGAGTCTCCCCAAATGTGGCAGCCGAAGGACAGCCAAAGGGCATTAGCCATTTACTGCCATTCACTGATGTTAGAGATGCACTGATATAATTCCCATAATCATCTATTATCTCTAACTGTCCATGAAATGTCTGTATACTGACTGTATAATCAAAATATAGAATAAACTGCAATGCAGAGTAAGGAGACTGTTAACATGAGATGTGCAACCGCCTCTTATATTCACTTTGGGGCTAGCACCAGACAAATTGTAAGCAAGTCATTTTCAATCTGTCTTCTGTAATTTTTTCTAGCAGCTTCTCCCTTGTTGACTTGTAAAATTCAGACGTGTCCCATCCATTCTTTCATAGCTTCAGGAAAATAGGTGCTAAATGCACAATTCCCTGTGAAAGCAAATAACAATAGATTAAGCTAGAAAAATGTTGCAACGAGGAATATGGTGAATACAACAGCTGTGCTTCACAATGATCCTGGATATCAGCACACACTCCTAGGCACAGGTTAATTAAAGGATCCTAACCATTACAATGCCTGAACTCACATTCAAGTGAATCTGGGCCTTACTTTGCTCAACCTTCTTCCCCTAAAACATTTTTTACATTTTTTTAAAGAAGCTATTTATTTAGTATTTTTGAGCAGCTTACATGGCATTGAGGCTTGATAATAAGCTAAAAATGCCAAAGTATAGTAAGAAGTCAGAAGATGCATTTATTTTGGTAGCAAATCGTTTGTCTTGGGTTTCAGACAGTTAGACGAGTGTTTTTATTCTTTATTTGCCATGTACCAAATATAAATGGCTGCTTTAGAGAGAGCGAGAGATTAAAGTAAAGAAATAAAACAAAAAAACCCAATCACTTAAATATGATTTATGTGTTACTAAAAGTCAGGCCTATACTCTCCAGATTAAATACCTTTTAGTAATGAATAGAAGCTTAGTGCAAAGAAAAACCATGTTGCATACTATTCTGTTGTCTGTGATTGTCCTACATCTACAG
This sequence comes from Ascaphus truei, assembly GCF_040206685.1. Lineage (NCBI taxonomy): Eukaryota > Metazoa > Chordata > Amphibia > Anura > Ascaphidae > Ascaphus > Ascaphus truei. The sequence goes on along the minus strand of NC_134487.1, from coordinate 81,924,551 downwards.
TGTGTGTGCTATGGAGCAACCCTAATGCCATTTGTTAAATCATTATGGTAACTGGTGCTAGTATTTGTGTACAGTATTTCAATTAACTGTAAAATGTACTGTACAGTACATTAACTTTTTATCTGACAAACAATAACAACAAATTTTATTTTAAGGGATATATGTATGAACATAGTGTAATCCACGTTGCTCCATTAACAGGAGTAAAAAAAATGTGAAATTTGAATTGCAACATTACTATAAGAGGTCTCTCTCTCCCTTTCCGATGCTGTTTTGTTTGTTTTTTGTTTTATATATATTTGTTTACTTTTAATTTTTTTAATCTGATACTCCGTTCAGGAGATATAAGCTTTTGAAATATTATGTGTCCTGCAGGGTTAAAATGGAGCTCGGTACAGTTTAAAGATTACCATGGTAACCTTAGATGCTAGGGATCATTTTTAATATTAACAAACAAAAAAGAACAGAACATGCTCCTTGGGCAAGATACTAACACTGTACCTGTATGAGTAAAACTCCTAGGCTTCTGTAGAGCAGGGGTGCGCAAACTTGTGGGCACGCCCCCAGGTTGGTCTAAAAAAAAATCTGCGGGGGCGCGGCAGTTACAGCGGCCCCACATTCTTCCCCAAGGCATTTAAATTAAATGCCGGGGACCGCACAAGGCCTCTGTAACTTCCCTTACCTTAACCTTGATTTCCAGCCAAGCGTCGTCATGGCAAAGCGGCGTCAAATGATGCCGCGTGGTCACGTTACCATAGTAACTTGATGTCACGTGACCCCACGGCATTATTTGACACCGGAGCCAAGGTAAGTGGGGGGGGGAGACAGCATGCAGGGGGCGCAGGGGGGAATGTTTGCGCACTCCTGCTGTAGAGGATTGCTGCTTTATGACAGTGAGAAATGAAATCTGCACTGGTTACTTATGCAATCTCTTATACATACCAATTTCGTATTGTACAGAACATGTCTTCTCTGAACTTTTCCTTTAAACAATTGAATACTCTCTATTTGTTTGACTCTTTTATAGAATGGACATTTCTTGGAGTGGGAGGATGACATTGACATGTTATTCTATATTCTTCCTGTTTTCCTTGTGCTAAAGCATCTGTTTATTATGAGTCTCAATAGCTCTTCTTTTGATTCAATTCACTACACATTCTATAATCCACCATGTTAAATTACTAATGGAACAAAGCTGTGCTTCACCTCTGCTGCAGCCTTTATATTCCTTGCAATTGCCTTGGCCTTTAGTTGGGGGCTTGGAGAAAAAATACCACCTCCGCTTCTTCTTATATGTTAGACAAATTTACTGTGACGCGATCTGTCCTAACATGAATTTCAGCTGCCATTGCAGCCACTAGTGCAACATACTGTAATTAGTTCTGTCATTTTTTTTGAGCCATAAAGAAAGTTATATTTTTTAAACATGCTAAATTATGTTCATATAATCAAGAACCAATTAGGTCGTTTTTTTAAACAACGTTATAATGTTTCTATTGAGCTTTTCTCAGGGTTTAAATATCCGATATGTACCCTATCCTGTGTCTTATCTCAATGATCTAGAGAGCGCTGGTCAATGTGATGAGAATGGTTCCTAGTACTTATCTACAGCTTAGAGCAGAAATCCTCTCTGATATTACTATTTTTTTCAGTTTTTTAGATCACCTGAACGAGGGAGCAACCTTAGTACTGTACCTTACCCGTGAGCAATTGTTGTTGGTAATCTAAGCAGTGGATTAGAAAACCAGTCTTAGATCAAAGCAACTGGGGTGTTCTTCCTGCCAAACAAATACAGTAGACAATACAGTAAGTTATTGCACATTTTTTTAACCGCGTTTTTTTCCCCCCCCAGAATGGGCATGTGTGTTGCTCAGTGGATCCGCAGTGTCTTCAGGAGCTGTGAAGGAATCTGCTAACTTCAGCAGGAGGTTTACGGATGAAGAATGTTTCTTCACACTGAAGGACCTTACACCAAAAATGCATACAATTTAACAAAATCTAATTATAACAGTATTGCCTAAACAAATGTAATGTGCAAACCAAACTTCCCCTTCACAAAGAAACATAATATCGACAGGAAATCTCTCAAACATGCATCATTTTTGTTATTAAATTGGAGGCCAAATACAGTGTATGCGTCAGTCGTTACTGACCTTTTGTGCAAAATGCTCAACTGACATAAATAACAATTACAGCATGTTTTTAAAACCATGAATCAGGAAAATATTGAACCTGTTTAAAAGTACTGTACAGTAGCAGTTCATATTTGGGGAACTTTGAAAATGAGCCGGACCATGTCTCTGTACAATTCCAACTGTTTTTTTTTCCATTGAATCCTAGCTTTAAAGCCATTACGTTATTACAAATATAGTAGCTACTGACCTCAACTCCCTGCTTTCTAAACATCTACTGAATATGGGGAGTAATACTGATCACAAATAACATTAATGGTGCATTCACTGTAAGTGGCATTCTCTCCAACCAGACATGAACCGCAGCTTTGAGCGTTGTACTATACTTGTTTCATCTTTTTTGAGCTGGAGAAAATTACTTATCACTGTTCATTACTGGCACATCTTTTTTTGTTTTTCACCGATTAAATATTTTATTACATACTGTAGAGAGTGTTTTTTTGCAAAAAATATCAAATATATAATGTGGTATGTACACTTCATATTCTTTGGTAACCATTATATGCAAAACTATTTATGTATTGGCATGGTAAAAAAAAAAAAAGTGTGTTCTTTAGGAAAAGCCACTCATAAGTTTTTTTTTCTTTTTCAATTTAATTTCTGCACTTATTATTTCTTGATTGAATTTGTTTAGTATTATTGTGTTATTGTGCAAATTTAAATAAATGTTTCTCTTACATACTGTACTGTTCAGTTCTGACGTTTAATTTTCTACACCTGAAAATACCTGGTGGTATAAGTGGGCTTTAGTCTTATGCTGTTTAGGCTCTCCTGCAATTTTATTACAAGAAGATTTAGTAGGATTTTCAAATAGGTCCATTTCAGAAAATGTTAATACATTACTTTACATCAAGGAGCAAGGTTAGGAGCATTACCATACTGCAGTCCTGCCACTGGTGCACATAAGGTCAAGTAACCAGGAGGGAAACTTGTACTGTATATAGCAAACCGAAGAAACATCCAGGCACGCCAGTGGGCTTAGTGAAGAAACAAAGATTTTGTTGTTTATTGGAACAGGATCGATGTTTTGGTCCAACCTTGAACCTTTGTCTTCAGTAGAGATCGCCGAATTCACCCAAATCCGTTTCCTAGATTTTCTCGCATTCCCCCCAACACACACACACACACACAATCCTTTTAGCTGTGTAAAATTCGTGGATGCACTCGGTCGGTTTTAATCCGTGCAGATTCACCAAAATCCGCCATTGGATACAATTCGTTGACGGATTTGTAGACTTCAATCCGTGTATTCAGGACCAAAGGAGCCAACTGATCCACTGTGGATCCAAATCTGCCCCCAAAATTTGCCCATCTAGTCTTTAGTTTGATGCATTACTTTAGTACATGTGGTTGCAAGACCTCAAATGTCTCTTTAGCTAGTGAAAATATATACAATTCCTCTTTAAAGACGATCACATGTGTCCAGGAGGATTATTACATAATTCAGTGATTAATCATTACTTTTTACCCAAAATATTTACCACATCTTTTAGCACTTCATTGTTATGAACTATCGCAACAATACATAACTAGAAATATGCGCCAACATGTGTTTTTTAAAGTAATAGCACTGAATCTCTATTGTAATATAGACAACTTGACAGCATCCTAGATGGTTGAAGACATAAAAAGATAGAAACAGGACTCGAGCATTTGCTGAAAATGTAATGTGTATTTATTACTGCTTCACAATAACCACTTATGTAGAATATGTTCATTATAATTCTTTTTGTGTTTTTCATTAATTTCTACAGCTTACCTAGAAAGTGCCGGGGGTCCGTCAGCATCAGTGTCAGCGAACACCCGGCACCTTCGTATCATGTGATCACTCGTGGAGCATCATTCACCTGGTGCCCAGATGTTGGAAATGGAAGCGAAGAGGGCTCCACTTCCATTTCGATCAGGCTGGCCACTACAGTACATCAGTGGTCAGCTTGGTCTGCCCCTAGAAAACAAGGGTCCCTGCTCCTGAGATCTTACAATCTAGAGGGAATAAAAGGCAATGTTGAAACAAAAAAATAAACATAGTAGCTCACATTGTGGGGTGGAGTATGGTCCAGCCGCACCGCTGGATCCTTTAAAGTTTGGGGGTGTGGGTGTTAGGAGGTGTAAGATAGCATGGAGTTGGTCCAGTGTAGACTCTCTTCTTTCCTCTCGTCCTCTCTCTGTTTCTCTCCCTCACATTATCTCTCTCTCTCCCCTTCTCCACCTGCTGTACCCTCTCCCTCTTTCCTTCTCACTTTCCCTCTCTCCCTTGACCCATGTGAAATTTGTTTCGCTTGAACAAAGGTAAATTTTGCATGATTCGAAAAGTGATGCAAACATTTGGCACATCTCTAATAAACACTTATTAAGTGAACTACTGTATTTCCTCGTGGATTTTTCTCATGTTCTGTGCTTTAGGCTTCTAGAATAAATTCTACATGTAGTATATTTATATGCTGTATAACTGAACCATTCTATAGTCTTAACAGCTCCATACTCAAGCATATTTTCCACTGGAGGCCACCAGATAAGGTCAGAAAAACATTGTGAGCTACTTTAGTGCTTCTGAAAAATGAAGTATAGATCAAAGGACTGAATGATAAAGGTGATCTGTTGTAGGCTTTTGTGAACATGTTAATAACTTTCATACTCATACAAAACATCAAAAGCAAAAAAACAAAACAATGTGCACTATAAATCTACTGTAAATATAGTATAATTGCAGAAACAACATGTTGTATCACTGTCTGCATTAGGAGAACAAAATAAATATATGCCTCTTCTGTGACTTGAGCCAAGTTTCTTTGGAGTACCTTCTTCATTGCACAAATACTGTATATTACAAAGGAAGCTGGACCAGTGCTGTCCAAATACGTATTTATCTTTCTTTATTGCCCAACTGCTCATACACAATATACTTGAAGCATCTTGTGTAACACCCCTATGAACACACACAAGCATATTAACGGGCAGGCCCTCCGGCCCATGGCTGTGAGGCAAGGAAAGAACTGAGATTATAGGACACAGAGGATGACATCACAGAAGGAGGGGTTTAGAAAGGGAGATAACAGAGAAACATGGGAACATGAGAGACTCACAGAGTCAGAGAGAAGTAGGACCTGCCCTGAGGAGCCTGGCAAGAGATAGAGAACAGTAGCAGACCCTTCCCAGTCAGACAGAGCAGCACGTACCAGAAGTAGCTGAGACGATCCAGGTATGTGCATCATCTGTGTAAAAGGGGACCCGCCAGGGCCTGACTTTGACCTTCTGAGGCTCTAAGCTATGTCAAGTTTAAGAGGCAGTATATGTGAATAAGTGAATATAAGGCGCTAACAACTTAAATATAATAGTGATTACGTGCAAGTTAATAGTGCAATATTTATATAACAATATGTGCTCAAATAATAAATCCCTGCTCAAACCCTCTGGTAGAACCTGTTCCCGGGTTCCAAGTAGAAAGATGTATTTCAAACAGTCAAGGAGGAGCAATTTATAGGGAAATAAGAAACAAAAAAACAGTGCAGATTTAAGTGCAGACGTTGAGACTATGATGAATTAAAATGTCAATATCTTGGCTCTGCCGGTCTTTCTACTCACAAGATTTAAGTGGTAAGTAAGCAGTTGGCAGATAGGGCTGCCACCCCAGGTTGTGGCTGTGTGCTGTGGGATTCCCTCCAGGCTTATTTCCTCAGAGTGACCACGATATACATAAGGGAAGAAACAAAGCTACATAGCGCGATCTGTCTTCTAATAAACTTTATAAAAAATGTATAAGCATATAAAATTTGCACTTACAATGTGCCAAAATTAAAAACGCATTTATCACAATCACAGTGATTCTAGGGGGTACTCCGCCGATCTCACCGCCTCCTCTCTGGCTCTGGATGTCAGTCGTCTGCAGCCTGGGACTCTCAGCTCAGCTTCTCCTCCGGTGCGTGTGACGTCACTGCTCAGTGGAAGGTACAGCTACGGATCCCTCACTAGACCAAAAAGCCACTCTACGCTGTCAATGGCTTCGTCAGACACACACTCCTGACGAAGCCATTGACAGCTTGCTAAGCTGGGCGAAACGCGTAGAGTGGCTTTTTGGTCTAGTGAGGGATCTGTAGCTGTACCTTCCACTGAGCAGTGACGTCACACGCACCGGAGGAGAAGCTGAGCTGAGAGTCCCAGGCTGCAGACGACTGACATCCAGAGCCAGAGAGGAGGCGGTGAGATTGGCGGAGTACCCCCTAGAATCACTGTGATTGTGATAAATGCGTTTTTAATTTTGGCACATTGTAAGTGCAAATTTTATATGCTTATACATTTTTTATAAAGTTTATTAGAAGACAGATCGCGCTATGTAGCTTTGTTTCTTCCCTTATGTATATCGTGGTCACTCTGAGGAAATAAGCCTGGAGGGAATCCCACAGCACACAGCCACAACCTGGGGTGGCAGCCCTATCTGCCAACTGCTTACTTACCACTTAAATCTTGTGAGTAGAAAGACCGGCAGAGCCAAGATATTGACATTTTAATTCATCATAGTCTCAACGTCTGCACTTAAATCTGCACTGTTTTTTTGTTTCTTATTTCCCTATAAATTGCTCCTCCTGGACTGTTTGAAATACAAGTTTAAGAGGCCCCAACATTTGGAAATAGATTTATTATTCTGACTGAAGGGACCATTGAAAAGATAAACGTGAAACCACATTTTTAAAGGACCCATTGTCAAAAATAAGAGAAATAAACGTTAGACAAATTCTCTGAAATTAAAGCTGTATCCTTGTCTATAGTGTATGTAATTAAAGTAGAATTAAACGATGTGCCAAGCACGGAATCCAGACTCACGTGACACCTCCACTCTAACAGTAGCGCCGACAGGTGAGTGGAGAGAGAACTGGATTAGTTTTATGGTCGCTCCCCGTTCGCGGCTCCATACAACGAGGTGGTTTTACTTCAAGACTGGATATTAAGTAAAGCCTCCTGATATACGTGCCAACTTTTATTAGTGTCAGTACATTAATAGTACTGAAGGTATTAGAATTTGTACATTTTTGTCATGTTTTAAAAACAATGTCATATTTATAGAGAATCTTCTTTATGTATCATCCATTTTGATCAAACTTGAAATGCATTCATTTTTTTTCTATTTTTTAAACCACTCATATTGTAAGGCCCTTAGCCTATGTGTAAATTCGGCATTGGGACCCGTGTAACATGGGGGTCCCAAAGCAGTAAGTAGACCATGTGGAAACATATACAGGGGACCCCCCCCTTTGGGGACCCCCCCTTATGGTCCTGCAGTATCCTTTTCATCGTACACAGCTAAAGCCACTCTTTGCAAAGTACAGGTCTGCACCTTTATTCTACATGTAACGGTTTTTCTGGACCCACCCAATCTCACATTGGCCCATGTGGTCTAACTGGTCCCCATTACATGTCTGTATGTTGTGGTGCACCTACTGGCTTACAGGACTCCTGAGTCTCCCCCTGGGCTGGTATGGGGATATCAGCAAGACAGGCATCTGAGGTAGTTGGGGATTGAGTCCTACTCACATCTGATGCAGCGCCTCCACCTCATCAGGATCTCTGTGTCCGCAGGGGGATGTAACTGATGAGGACCTCCTCCGTGGTGCCTCCTCCTGTGCAATGACTACACACATATACAGCAAGGGTCTTGTGAACTTGGGCATCTTGATTATCATCATAGGCAGACTGCCCCTCACAGCGGTCGTTCTTAGTTGCTCATTTCTTTGCTGCACATCCCTTCAGAAGGTCCCTCCTTCCCCTAATGGAGTTGTTTCCACCTCTCCCCTAAGGAAGATTCACCAGCTTGTCTACTTTGAGCTGCACAGACTCACAGCTATTGCATCAGACACTGCAACACTGTTGCAGACCTCCACATGACTCTCCTGAACAGAGTCAGCACACCAACAGAACACACTAACTTTAGGCAGTTCTGTGTCTTATATAGGCTCTAGAAATGACTCACCCCTTTGTCACTAATCGTGGACACAAGGCATGTTGTCACTTCCTTTGCTACATATGACACTTCACCAGGGTGTGAGGGCAAACCCCCATGATTGTTACTGGCAACCCTGCATACTTACCAGGATTACTGCCAGCATGAAAGAGATATATACACCAATTTTATACATGGCTAATTCTCCCCCTGGTGGAACCAAACGACCCGGCTGGGATCTAAATTTGCGGAACCTTCTTTCAGGTAGCACTGCAAAACACAACAATACATTATTACAGTACATATCTTTTCATCATAAACATAATAACAGATACATCCTAACTTAGATGGTGTAACAACCAGGATTACTCCCTGATGGAGTATCCATTACTGGTACTACCATAACCTCTTAAGGTGGCCTGCGCACAGCATGGTCCACTGGGTTTAGATCAGCAATGCTATAACTCTCTGGGTGACATACTGGACACCCACAATCAGCCCATAATTCCTGCCTGGATGCTAGGGGACTGAGAGGATCATGCCCATATACTTCCTTAAGGCATCTCCTGGGGAGATGTAAACTATCTTTTCTGCTGTATCATCATACCAATTCTCATCGGATACTTCCCGATCCCAATTTTCTATGGAACTATCAGTATCCCAATTCTCCTCGTCTGATCCTTCCTCATCATCAGAACTATATCCCCTATTTTCATCAGTGGAACCCATCTCAAACTCAATTTCTTCCTCCCATGGATGGTGAAAATAGAATAATAACTTCTGGTGATTCCTGGCCACTCGGTCAGACACTGGAGGTATATAGGGGTTTACCTGAGCGACAGGCACAATAGAAACAACATTACCCAAATCCCCAGACTTCACATATGTTATCACTCCCCTCCCCCTCATCGGAGGTAAAGCAATCAACCCAGTCCTTAGGCCTTTCCTCTGAGGCACCCCGTGACTCCCCAGACCACCCTTGGCTCGATCGGGACCCCGAAGGAGACGTGACAGGGGCAGGGATTTGGGCAGTGGCCTTGGGCAAAGGGAAGGGGGAAGTGTCCTTACGCTGCGGGATGATGATCCGCAACTGGGCGATGCCCCGGTCGGTGTCACCGCTGGGCAATTCAGGCTCACCCATCTTCTCCACCCCCAGACTCCGCAGGATCTGCTGGTACTTGGCCACCTCTTCTTCTGGCAGCCCAGTGCTGCACGGTAGTCGCGGTGATGCTGGTTGCTTCCAGCCAGCTCCGCTGTGTCTGCCGGAAGGGATGTCATCGATCTCGCGAGACGAGGCGCCGCCATCTTGGGTTGGGCTCCCCACCGGAACCTCTTCCTCCACAATGACATCCGCCGCCGGAAGTGAAGGTTCTGCTCTCCGCTCCGCTCGGGCCTGGGCTAGGCCTTCCTCCGCCATCGCCACCACCTGCGCCTGTGGGAGTATGGATGTGGCTCACCGCTCCATCGGCCCGGGATGGATTCCACTCTGCCGTGACACAGGTAAGGCCTGCTTCCTTCACAGCACCGCTGTAGTGGTCCGCCGGTAGGCACATCACCACCGACGTCGGGGTCGCTTGTTCCTCGTCCGAGGAGCCGAACTCCGACTCAGGGAGTGGCACTCCCGCAGGGGACCGACGATGGGGTTCCCGGTCCTCACCGCGGTTGTAGGCCCCTTGCTCTCCAAGCTCCGTCGAGATCATCAGGAGCGATCCCCATTTTCTGGGATCGACAGGTTCAGTTTTGACCGAGGGCAAGGCTTCAGCTGTCAGCTTAGCTGTATCCGCTCCCGCCTCCACGGTCTGCCCTGGTATGGAGGGCTGCACTGCCCATTGGTAATGGATGCCACATTGGGGGCACCTAGCCGTTGTGCTGGCTACGCCACCCAGTAGTCGACACTGCATACAGAGGCATTTGATGATTTCCTTGTCACCCGCCTTGAGCACCAGGAAGCCTCCTGGCAATGAGTAAGGGTGAGCTAGGCTGTCCATCTCTTCCTCTGCTTTGTTGGCCATGCTGATGACAGGAGACACTTTCTGTAGTGGTCTTGCCTGTTCATCAGCTCCTCGTAACTGAAGGGCAGGGGTCGGTTTGGTAACTCCTCCCTCAGCCAGCTCCATTCTCATTTGGCACAATTGGAAACCACTCCCTCTGGTAGATATTAGGGGAGGGTCCCACAGATTCACTGGGTGTCCCAGCACTGGCTCTGAACTGGTTACTGTCCATGAGGGCACGGCCCCAGCTTTTGCGCCACTACCCCCAACAGGGTGGGGTCCTTTACTTGGCGCCAATCCCGGCCAACTCCTTGCAACTTTTGCATTTGCAGAATTTTCGGCACTCGGCCATTCACTTTAGCAATTGAGGTAGATTTTTGGTTGTAGCTCATCGTCTGGCAAGCAGATTCTCCGTTTTCTCCGCACACAACCACAATGTCCTCAACACTGTCCTCCAGGGTAGCACCCCTTGATCCTAGGCGGGACCAAAACAGCGCGGCCACCGCCTTAGCGCCATTCCACAGCATGCTGGCAAAAGTTTCTTCTGCAGCTTGTTCTTCAGTAGCACAAACACCACGTGCGCTCCCTCCATCAGCCGCGGTCCGCCATCTTGGACTATCCGCACCGCGCGGATCTTCCCTTCTTGCGGTCGCCATCTTTACTTTGTAATTATTCATATCGCACATGGAGATCCTCTCTGTGGGGCAGCTGCCATTCCGATGCAATAAAGAATGCCACTATGCACCACCTACGTGTATCTATGTATGTCTGACTCATGTTCCACTACCTCAGGCTAGGCTCACTCTCTCTGTGTATGCTGTGTCCACCTCCCTCCAGTCTGTGCTCTGTGGTAAGTGTCCTGGCTCCTGACTAGAGTACTCTGGCTTCTCCCATGCAGTACTAGGGCGTCTACCTACTGTTGGCCAGCCTAGCGCAGACCCTCTCCAGAAATCCTGATCATGTTAACAGGCTATTCCTTTAGGCATCCTACCAACTAGCTGCCTCAAGGTGACTAGAACAGCTATAGCCCTGTCTCCAGACCCACTTAACCTCACTCAGGATCCTAGGCTGTCCTTTGTGAGCTGACAATTCCATCAGGCCCCTGACTACCCCTAGGCTCCATCTCCATCCACAGCACTGACTGGCAGCATACACTCTCCCTGTTTCGTAGTGTGCCTAGCAAAAGCCTGTCCTGTTGATAGGTATCTCAGCAGCGCCTCCAATTGGAACGGTTTTTCTGGACCCACCCAATCTCACATTGGCCTCTGTGGTCTAACTGGTCCCCATTACATGTCTGTATGTTGTGGTGCACCTGCTGGCTTACAGGACTCCTGAGTCTCCCCCTGGGTTGGTATGGGGATATCAGCAAGACAGGCATCTGAGGTAGTTGGGGATTGAGTCCTACTCACATCTGATGCAGTTACTCCACCTCATCAGGATCTCTGCGTCCACAGGGGGATGTAACTGATGAGGACCTCCTCCGTGGTGCCTCCTCCTGTGCAATGACTCCACACATATACAGAAAGGGTCTTGTGAACTTGGGCATCTTTATTATCATCATAGGCAGACTGCCCCTCACAGCGGTCGTTCTTAGCCGCTCATTTCTTTGCTGCACATCCCTTCAGAAGGTCCCTCCTTCCCCTAATGGAGTTGTTTCCACCTCTCCCCTAAGGAAGATTCACCAGCTTGTCTACTTTGAGCTGCACAGACTCACAGCTATTGCATCAGACACTGCAACACTGTTGCAGACCTCCACATGACTCTCCTGAACAGAGTCAGCACACCAACAGAACACACTAACTTTAGGCAGTTCTGTGTCTTATATAGGCTCTAGAAATGACTCACCCCTGTGTCACTAATCGTGGACACAAGGCATGTTGTCACTTCCTTTGCTACATATGACACTTCACCAGGGTGTGAGGGCAAACCCCCATGATTGTTACTGGCAACCCTGCATACTTACCAGGATTACTGCCAGCATGAAAGAGATATGTACACCAATTTTACACATGGCTACATACACAAGCTCCAACACTGTGCTGGCACCAACAGGGGCCCATTAGTTAGTATCTGGGACATTGGGACTGAGTAAGGGACACTGTATGTAACAATTGCACAGCGGGGTACTATATTAGTCTCTCAATAAGTTGTCATAAGTGTTATCCAGGCCCTCCGCTTCTGAGGGCCACTGAATGCGACTATTGTGTTCTTCATATATAAAGTATTGTTATTCACAAGATGTGTCATGTTGTGTTGTCTGACTGCAGCCAGTCTGCCTCTTGCTGGCTGACTATTTTCTCTCAAACACAGGAGAGGCAGTCTCGGGCCCCCGCCCTAGTATCTATATACAGTAGTTACTAGCATATCTAGGGAAATAATGAGTGGTTACACTTGGGTTAATGTGCTGTTGTATGGTGAACACCAACTTTCAGAGACAGCTTTCATCGGTGTTCGCTAATACACAAAGCATTATGGGTAAAGGAAGAAAGGAGCCATCATTCCTAATAAGAACAGATACTTTTGATCTTTTTGTATGCTGGCTCTGCATTGTCAAGGAAATCTCGATCTTTTGATTATGGAGCAAAAGATTTTGTTCCCTATTTTCAAAAAAGTTGTACTATATAACAAGATTACAACACACAAGCCTGTAATAAGGACTTACAGATCCTACTTACAGGAATACTTGTGTGAAAATCTCCACTTATTAATAAAACATAACTACTTCAATGAAATTACTTAACATAATAACGTTTAAAAAAATCATGTCTCCATAATCTACTAAAAAAACATAACCAAAAGATAATTGACGAAATAAAAATATATTAAAATTGACTCCCAAAAGAGTATAAGGGATCACCTCCCCAGATATCACAAATGTATATTAACTAGAGTGCAATGTGATATAAGTATGAGTAACATATTACCACTAGCATCTCAATAGGTAGTGTTCCCAGGGAAATTTATAAATGAATGGACCCTTATACCAGTTACGACTCTGATACCACATCCAAGTGCGTGTGTTGCCATATATCCTCTAACAAATAAAGGTAGATAAAGAGAAACAAATTCCCTATATCCCTGTTCTTATGCTACTCCAAGGAGCGAATGTGTCTCTATTTATTGCTATCCGAAAAAAGAGTATGCACACCAAGGTTACTGTCAGAAAGTGATATATCAATGATGCGTCGGTACACTCCAAACTTGCATCAAAAGACCTGTCCCAGCGTGCGGGACACAGAGCCGCTTAGCATTGAGCCATCATCGACATTCAGTTGGCCCAACGAGTAGCAACGAGTGATTTTCTCACCATCCAGTATCTTATTGTAAGTGTTCATATGCTTTTTATTTCTGTGAATACAACTTTTCACTTGCCTCCGGTGCACCTTGTATTTTTTCTTCCTATTCTATATAAGCGAATTAAAAATATGAAGCATCACCTGGTTAAAGCGAAAGACGATATTATAGGTCTGAAGTTATACAATTGAGGAGTGGAACATCAAGATGTTGTAATTGTGCTATTTGTAATAATTTTATAGTGGGGGAGTCTTTTCACTATCCTCACATATGTAAACCATATTTAATAAGGGGTAACATTCCATGCAATACTACCAATCTTATCTAAATGCCCTTGTGGGCGGCTGTCTTATGTTGGCCAGACGTCACGCAAATTTAAGAAGCGTCTGACTGAAATCAAGTTGATCAAATTAGGGTGGGCCAATACTGAATTGGTACAACATTCTAGACAGATGAAGCATACATTCACACAAATGAGAGCACGGGGTATTAAATACTGTATGTTTTGACATCTAAAAGAGGAGGAAATAACTATTTACAACTGTTACACAGGGAGGTGCATTGGATCTTTAAACTGCACACTAAAATTACAACTTTAATCTTGGTTGTTTTTTTAAAGAAGTTTTTTTTTAAATGGTCATTAATAGAGATGGGCGAATCCGCCCCAATCCATTTCCTCGCATTTGCAACCCAAAATACGTTCCGCGGTGTAAAATCCGCAAACGGATCTGGTCGGTTTTAATCCATGCCGATTCATAAAAAACTGCCATTGGATACAACCCGTGGACGGATTTGTAAAATGCAATCCGCAGATTCAGCTATCTGATTGCTGAATCCGCGGATTGGATTCTACAAATCTGTCAATGGGTTGCGCAATCCGCGAAATGTATTGGTAATAATAATAAAAAAATAGCAAAAACGGGAATCGCCCTTTTTGAGATTGATCAACTGAAATCCGCGGCCCAAAGAAACCGGCTGATCCACTGCGGATCCAAATCCGCCCCCTAAATTCAGCCACCTCTGGTCGATAATGTCAATATATAAAGTTTATACTTTTGCCATATTTGTATTCTTTATTATTCGATGAATTTTATGTGCTATGTTACTTAGACTGTACTAAAAGAAAATTGTCCCTTTTTTCTAATATTTGAGTGTCCTGAAAGTGCCTCTGCTCACCAAAGATATTGGATTGGGGAGTAGATGCACTGTTGGGTATGTTTTAATATACAGTAGTAATGAGTTTAGGGAATATTGTTTTTATATGTATGGTTTTTAATGGTACAGTAGCACGTTATGTTTTTTTCTTGAATTGGATATATTGGCAATAGCATTTTTTTGCGTATATTAATATTATGTTTATTTGTATGTTTAGTATTTTCTGCGTTATGATTGCCTTTCTCTATGACGGATGGGGAGCTTGTGTTTCCTCCGCTGTTATAGCAGTGATTTGCCTGGTTTGAGGTTTATTAGGATGTTTATACCTGATATATATATACCCTTTTAGGTGGGGTATGACTTTAAATGATAATATAGACTTTAGTTGCGGCTCAAAAGATTTACTATGACAATGTGTTGGGGTAGGAGCTATAGGTATTTGATATATAGATGCTACTATGTTGACATATATGATATAGCCTTGACAAAGGTCCATTATGGGTCTGAAACATTAAAAATTTAGCAATAAATCAACTTTTTTAGAATAAACCTGGTGTACATTCTCATTTTTGGATATCTGATATATAAATGTATATTTGCCACTTGCCCTGACTTGCACCAGTGAGCCTACTCAGTTAGTCAAAAAAGTAGGAGAAGCCTTAAATATTATTCAGTTTACTTTAAAAGAGTATGTATAGGTTGATCATTTTACCTTAGTTTCTCTCCATCATATTTCAACCACTGGCTAAAACAGACTAATCCTGAAGGGAGAATAAACACTTCAAATATGTGAATGCAAATGAACTTAATAGGCAATGTCTGAGCCCTTAGTATGCTTCTAGAGGTTAATTCTCCGTCAGTGTTACGATCTTTATGGTCCTTCAGGAACCGTGCTATCCACATACCCTACATTTCTCATTTTCTTTACTGACATTCTGATATTGTTATGGACATTCTGATAAGTACAGACTACTTCTGAAGGCATTTAAATGAATGATTTATAAAACAGTACAGACAATGCTATAGCATTTGTAATCTTTAATCATTAATCAACCTTTCCATATTAAAGAGTTATAAAAAGAGAAGATTAGATCCTCAGTTAACAGCTAACCACCCTACTGAAATCTCCCCATAGGCCTTGTTACATTAATCCTGCATGAAATAATTATTGCCAATATATTTTATACAGTGCTGCAAATAAATTATAAAATGATTTCTCAGTACAGTGCCTTTATAATGTATTGTCATGCATGATATTATTTAATTGTAAACTGTATTGGCTGTGTCTGTTCTAGTAATTTTAGAAATATTTTAGACAGATCTTTTTATGTGATGGTTTATAATGACATTATAAAAGATTGACAATATGCAGAATTGAATACATTTTACATATTACAATTATAGTTGTTCCCGTGACGCAGTGTTTTGTTTTTGCCATGGTTTTTCCCAACCCACTTTGGTTTTGCTTCTGAATTATGGCAGAAGACAGTGTGTGTCTGTATAATATATAATACATCCATTTTATCATCTTCAGCCCTTGTCGATCTAATGCTGGATGACGGCCTCCCCTATGATCTTCCAGGTACAGCGTTTGCAAGCCTCTCTTTTCCACATTGCTCCAACAAGTTTTCTGATTTTGATATATATCTATATATATCTATATATATATATATATATATATATATATATATATATATATATATATATATATACTGTACAGTATGTTTGTGTATATATATATATATATATATATATATATATATATATATATATATATGTATATATATACTGTACAGTATGTTTGTATATATATACAATCTGTGTGTGTGTCATTGTCCCGAACAGTTTCATAAATTTGTATTCATGCAACAGTCTCTCTTTCGGTGTTCTAAGATTACTTTTGAGTATGGCCACCTTCAGATCGTTCATCTTATGGCCAGAGTCAGGGAAATGTTCGCCGACAGGACTGTCTCTTGTTCCGCGTGTGATGCTGTGGCGATGCAGATTCATTCTCTTGTTTAGCCCCTGCCCCACCTCAACTATGTAGTAGTAGTCCCATGGGCATTTATCTGTCCTGTATCTTCCAACAACAGAACACTCTCGCCTAGCAGGTTCCTCTCCATGGAAGGCTCCAGTAAGGCGGCTGGAGAAGGTGGAGGGTCTATGAGGGGGAATGGGCCTTAAGTGCTGGGGGCAGCCATGAGAGATCATATCTGCAATGAGCTGGGGAAGTCAGGCTGTGTACAGAGACTCCTTCACAGAGGGACCAGCGCGTATCCCAAGGAGAGGCAGGAGAGCTGATCATCAAGTACAACCAGCTACAGAGAAGCAGAGCAGGAGACAGATGACTGACAGAGGGGATCCCCCGTAGTGTCAGAGGAAAGTGGTACCACACCACATGTCTTTGTGTAGCAAAGGCCTGCCACTTACATTTTAATACATGAGTTCTAAGGAGATACCAGAATCACACTGCACGGCCTGATCACCCAGGATTGGGAGGTCTGTTGCAGTGACTCTAATACCCACACATATGCAGTGCTTGGAGGTACTTTGATGTTAGTATTTGTGTTGTATTTTGGATACATTGATCTTAGTCATAAAGATCTTGTGGTTACTGATAACCTGTGTAGTACAGTATATCTACTTCTTCTATTCATAAACCTGTTATATACTTCCTGGTGTGGTGTCCTCTTTTTACTGGCCCCACGCATGTGAGGGCTACTATAATAGAACGGACTCAGGCCCCAACCTCATAGACTGAAGTATAGCAAAAGAAAGAGGCTATATATATATTCAAATATTTAAATGTTTTGTTTTGTGTGTGTGTGTGTGTATTATATATATATATATATATATATATACACACACACACACACACACACACACACACACACACACACACACACACACACACACACACACAACAAAACATTTAAATTGTTCAAATGAACTGCCATTGGGGCTATCTAATGAGTAGCTGAAATAAATATTTTACATACAGTACTTCCTCTTTCTTGATGGCTTTGATCTTTCTTCACCACCAGATGTTCATCTGCTGCAACTTCCTGTCTTTTGCGAGATCCCTGGTCTTTTATAGAGGTTTCAGGTCTGTAGAAAATGACTGGTCCTGGCATCACATGGTACAGTAACCAATCAGATCACCTGTGGGACGCAAATGTCATCAAGGTGCGATGCAACCAGTGCTGCTTGTGATAGGACAACTGCCCCAGAGGATCCCCAGCAGCCCATGCAGCAGCATCTCAGCATTAACAACAATCCTCTCCCTCATCTTGTCGGTGCCAAAAGTTGGGTCCTTGGGGGGGGGGGAATCGGGGGCAGGGGGAATTGTTGGATTGAGTGGAAGAGAGGAGAGTGAGTGAGAGGTGGAAGAGTGAGAGGGGAATATAAGGGGGGAACAGAGAGAAAGGGGGAGTGTAAGCTGGGAAGAGGGGGGAGTGTAAGGGGGGAAGAGAAGAGGGAGTGTAAAAGGGAATAGAAAGAATTAGTATAAGGGGTAATTTATGGTGGTAATGTCCTTAAATTTTTTAACCGTAAACATACAGTACATACATGTAAAATCAAAGTGGGGTTTTGTTTTTTTTCATGGTGGTGACCAGGGTTTTTTTGACAAAATGGTTGATGGGACTCAAGATGTAAAAGGTTGATAACTGCTGCCCTAACCTATGCAGCTTGCAACACACACAAAAATGTCTGTTTAATAGGTTCAGCTGGTTTTGGAGGACCCAGGAACATATAGTCACCTGGTAAATAAGTACAGTTGGAGGGCACACAGGCAATTTGTTTTTGTTCTTGTGAGTGCTCTGCTTTTCCAATATATATATATGTTTCCCTCTGATTTTATTTATTAAAGTGAAAATAGAATCACATTATGGGCCGTGCGCATTCTCTTTTCTTATATATATATATATATATAATATGTAAATATACTGTATGCTCATTTGCATGTCTTAGGCAGGTCTGCAACCCCGCCTTTCACCATTATCACCCAGCACACAGCACTTCCACTGCAGCAAAGGATTCTGGGAAATGATATGCAAATGAGCACACAGTGCCACTTTTTGCTTCAAAAACCATTTTATACATGGTTATACATGGGGGGTGATCAGCTCAATCAGATCAGCAGGCGGGAGTCTTACTGGATCTATGAGCTGAAAACCCTCTCTCCTAATGGTTTAAACATTGATTTCGACCTGGGAGCTTTTTTAAAATATTAACCTTTTAAAATACTACATTTTTAAAAAAAGAAACTTTTTTAAAACAAGCTATCAATAATTTTAATATATTTATATATATTTTATCATCATTATCAGTTTTTATATATATTTTTATAAGATTAAATTTTAATATAAGTCACTATATTTATTGAGTATCATGTAGTAATTCACGCGTGACTATGGAGCGTTATAAGATCATATATACTTCATTTAATATATAGTTTCATTATGTTTTTTATGTAGTGTAATTGTTGTATTTGTTTGTTATGTATGTATTAAGGCTGATTGTACATTGGGCATGGCTGACAGCCGCCTAGACCAATCATTTGTCTCATTTGAGTCTAATCATCCAATCATAATGGCCTAGTCAGTATTTAAGTAATCCATGTCCAGTGATCTTTATCCCCTGAAGAAGTGCGCATGCGCACGAAACGCGTTGGGCAGTTGTATTATATTCGTGAAGTGTGGCAGAGGACTTGCAGTTGTTGCCGCAGTGGATCATAGGAGAGAGATTTCGGCGATTTCACCCGCCCCTAGGAGTACATTTCCGGCAGCAGGTTGATTGACGGCTCCAGGAGAATCACTGAGTCGCACGGAGCGACGCACTTCCGGTTTCGGAACAGAGGAGATCCCTGGATGCCACGTGCTCGACGGAGCTGCAGCCGGTCATCGTCTACCTAAAACCCCTGCTTATGATCTGTGGCAGTGCTATAAGTAGGATTCCGGTTTTTACCAACCGGATCCCACGTCTGCTACACCATTTTATTGTGTTTAATAAATCTATCTATAGTATCAGTCAGCCTTATTTGTTTTATGTAATGTTAGTCTTGTCTGTTGTGTCTTGCATGTTTTATCATTGCATATCTGCACTATGATGTGTTTTCCTTGTTTTTTCTCTCTCTGCATATGTTGATGGAGTCCACACTGTGAAGTTACAGCAGGGAAGCTACATTTTCAGCCACCCTCCGTGTGAGAACATTTCCATATTGGACATTCTATTTCCACCATTGGACTATAGCGGTGCCGGTCTGTATTGTTTATCTGTGTTTTGTTTTGCTAACTGAGCCTTGGAGTTAGTGTCACCTGGCAGCCTAGTCAATATCTATTTTGTGTAGGGTCACATATTATCACTTATTATTGCATTATCACGTGTATTCCTTTTAGCGCTATATACACCCTTTTTTTTTTTGTCATGTTTCCCTATAGGCTTAAGCTTGCTGCATGGTCACAGCTTTGAGCACAGCTAGGGTTAAGATGCATAGCCAGAAAACCCACCCACAGACAGACAGCTGTTTCGACCTTAATGGGTCTCATCAGTGTGAGGTTGGTTAACTGGCTATGCAATGAAGCGAAAGGATGGGGTTTACCATACTGAGTTAAGTTATGGTGAGTAAAAAAAGTGACAAAAACCCTCCACAGCAAAGCAAATATGCAAATGTAAATATACTCTAATGGTGAAAGGCGGGGTTGCAAACCTGCCTAAGACATGCAAATGAGCATACAGTATATTTACATTTGCTATATGCTTTGCTGTGGAGGGTTTTTGTCACGAATGGGACCTATATTTTTGTAAACTTTACTACGCTATGAGTGCGCCTGTTTTTTGTTTGTTTTTTTAGATATCATCAAGGAAGTGGTGTTCCCTTATATTCAGGCTGCAAAGACTCTATTGGACTGCGTGTGGAGCTATATCTGGATTTGTATTGTATTTTATTTCTGGACAATATTTTTCAATTTGTTTATCATTTCATTACATATATATTTTTTTTATTTATATTTTTTATTATATATTTTTATTTTTTGTATTTGTCCTGTACAACATAGATTTGCCTTTCTATACGTTTAGTAGGTTTGGGTGGCGCCATATCTCTTTTCTTTTCTGTGCTTTTGTGTATAAATATATATATATATATATATATATATATATATATATATATATATATATATATATATATATATATATGTGTAGCCCTTTTGTGAACCGGCCGACCCACCCAATATCACATTGGCCCCTCGTGGTCTAACCGGTCCCTTTCCCTGCAACACACCTGCTCTAAAGGACTACTGGTACTGCATAACCTGTGTGGCTCCAGGAGATCTGAGCCTCCGCTAGCTGGGAGCCTGGGGAAACCCTTACCATTACCTGGTGCAGCGCCTCCACTTACCCAGGATCCCCCGTTAGGAAAGATAGCCCTGAGTAAGAAATACCATAACACACTTAGATATAAAACAATAGCTAACACTTTACTTAATAACACATAACACAGTACATAACATCATAACATAACCGGATGCTCTATCCGCATCACCTCAGCCCAATGTCTGGTATTCCCCACCCAGTGTCCTGTGATCACCCCACACCCAATGTCCCGCAATCCTGCGAAAGGTCGTGGGTGACTGCGCAGTCACTATATTAAGCTAGGGCCCAGTTGGTGCACTTTATAATATTGAAGATACCTTCCGAGCACTCCGATGCTCGGGACCGCAACTCTCTTCTAAAAGGGTCAGACGTCCGTCTGATCCTTTCCAGGTACTCTGCCGGTGGACCCCAACGAGGGTCCCACCGCTAAACGGGAACCGCAACCGGACCACGGCAACACCAACCGCATGGGA
This sequence comes from Ascaphus truei, assembly GCF_040206685.1. Classification (NCBI taxonomy): domain Eukaryota; kingdom Metazoa; phylum Chordata; class Amphibia; order Anura; family Ascaphidae; genus Ascaphus; species Ascaphus truei. Next base: position 81,903,139 of record NC_134487.1, on the reverse strand, counting down.
ACAGCAACCGCCTTCCTATCACTAACTACTACTTAGAGTGACAGCAACCCTAACCTAGGGCCTGTCCCTGAAGAACCGCAACCTGGGATGGCTTGGGGAAAACTCCTAGGGCCTGTGGACGATAACCTGCCCCCCTTCCCCCAGCTACCCAGTCCTAACTGTAACTGACAACTAGCTATTAACTAGCTACTCCCAAAGCACCTGCAGCTGACTGCCGCTCACACTGTCAGCCTGCAGGGATCCACACTTCACACACACTGCACGCACTGCGCCCAGCACATACAGCGACACTACTCACAGGCAGCTGCAATCACACACAGCCCCTGGATCCCGCAGCAAACACACTGCTAGCACACTGTGCCTCTTTGACAGTGCCCACAGCTCTATCCGCTGCGACACTGCCAAACCAGCACCTTCCACACTCAAGGGTCACCTCCCTAGTTAAGGCGTCCCTCTTCAGTTACCCCCTGCCCTTTACCCGGGAATTGGGGCCTGCCTGGGAATCTAGGGAGGACCCTTACCTGATGCAGGAGCCACGCGCTCCCTGCACCCTTCCTACACCTTCCTTCTCCTCTGCCTGACTGCTGTTGCAAAGCCCGGGAAATGTATCTCTTTTCCCGGGCTGAGCTTCCTTCAGCCCTATTGGCCACTAGGGAGCACCTGACCTCTGCCTCCCTAAGCCTCCTGGGAATTGTAGTTCCCAGGGGCGGCCTAATGCATTGGGGCCGCGTGCGCGCTTCCCTCGCGCATGCGCGAACCCCTAATGGCCGCCTCAACCTTCCTATCCTCTTCCCTACTCTCGCGCGACCTCTCCCTATCTCTGGAGTCCCATCGCGCGCTTTGTACTCACTGCGCATGCGCGAGCTAATGCGCAATGGCGGCGCCCTCCTCACAAGCCGCCCAGCCGGTGGCAACGCGATCGCGGCCCTAGCGACGGCCCGATCGCGTCCCCGGCAACCAGCCTGCACCGCTCCCTGCACCGGCCCCCACCTTCGCGGAGTGCCGGCGGGTCCGTCAAAGCCTCCGGCGGCACCCGCTACCTCACGGCACTCGCGGAGGGGGGTCAGGGAGGGAAAATATACATCGGGGCTACACTCTCCCCCTCGCAGAATACCAACGCCCTCGCTTGGGTAGCAACCGTACAGAGAATTATATAATGGAAAATACATGGCATAAATCATCTCACATGTAGCATGCATTTTGTCATCAATACTCATATGGATACCCGAGGCCAGATTGGAGTGCCCCTAACAGACCGGGTGAGGGTACCCCACCTTGACTCCTGTGAGTCTTTTGGAGTTCAAGACTTGCCCCTTGCACCAACCCACCTTCTCCCCCGCGCAAAAATAAATGTACGGGGTCCTGGGTATTGACCCTTCCCGGTTCCGCTGGTCTCGTCTCACGGGAGACAGGGAGGCTCAGTCTCTTTCCTCGATTCACCACATGGCGAACACAGCGCTCCATTGCGCACCTGGGAGAGGCCACAACTACCAGAGCGGTCTCAACAGAGTCTTTGTCCGCTCCAACAATCCCTTTAATGGTGACTTCGTCCGCGGACGGCACTACTTCTTCGGGTAGGCCCGGGTCTTGAGAAGGCCAAGCTTGGACACTCCTCGTGCTGGAGTATGTGTCGCTCCGGTCCGCTACACCGGATACCTTCATGAGGTCGGATTCGTTCCATAATCCGCAGAGATCTTCTGGGGGAGACACCTCCACCAGGACGCGATGACGGGGTGAGCCCATCGCCCGAGTGACCCTACCCTTGGAGTCACCAGGCTCCACGATCACCGGGGAGCTCACACCCGACACCCCTGGGGCAGTCAACTTACCCCGGTCAGTATTGGCAGGTACTGATCCCACGCCTGGGACCGCTGGTACCTCGTTGATAGGCCGGACTGGCCGTTGCAGGGCACACGGGCCCACATCATGGTCTGGATCAGTGGAGGTGGTTGCCTCGGTGACCTCACTGGAGTGGTCCGCCGGGAGGCGCATCACCACGCTCGGTGGGTCGCTAGAATCATCACACATGGGCGGGGGTACAAGCACCTTACCCTGGCCTTCCGGAATCTGTGGTTCTGGTCTCGGTGGTTCCTGCTCGGGAACCGGGTCTGGAACCGACATCTGGGGTTCCGACATCTGGAGCTCCGCCTTCAGCGGCTCTGGCTCAGCGTCTGGAAAGTTCATTTGGGCACACGGGCCCTCCACCACCTCCATGGCTAAAGTGGACAAATCAGTAGTGGCTTCACCCACCTCGGTAGCACCATCAGGCGCCTCTTCCTCCGCAGGTTCCGCCAGCAGAAGTTCCTGCTCCTCCACTTGCACGTCCCCTTTGAGAGGGTCTGCAACAGTGGTCTGGACACACGGGTCCCCGGCGGCCTCTGGAAGTAGAACAGACTGGGGACACGCATCACTTACTTCAGGAGAGAGGTCCGGCTCCTCCTCTTCTTCATCGGCTGGTTCCGCCGCCTGGGGCAGGATAGGCTGTAGGAACCAGGCCCCGCAACACTCACATTGAGGCCCCCACTCCAGTGCCTCCCTAGGACAGTCACAATTTGGCATAAAACACTGGATACCCAGTTCTCCATCCAACTCGATGTCCTTGAAGTCGAGCGGTAACTGCGACAGGACTGCTCCCGAGGCACAGGCTTTTTGCAGGCAGGGACACGCTAGCACAACTTCATCTATTCCTGGCGCTCGCCAGGACACATACACATTGCGGTGTAACCCTTGGCAGTCTATTTCTTCCTCAGGGGAAGGACACTCCATTTCTACAACAGTGTCCCCTCCCACTGGCCGTTCGGTAGGCTGCGGCAGTTTGGGTTGCAGGGTTGGTACCCTGCAGTAGCCACATATACGCCTCCAAGCCAACTTACAAGACGAGCAGTCACCTTGGTTACAAAGACAGTCTAGGTACCCCTCCTCGTTCGCGTCTTCCAACCGCATTTTTACCATGCACGCCAAAATATTAAGGTCCATACTACCCCAGATACTCAATGTTTGTATTGTACATGGATACAACAAAAAGGATACGCTCCCAGCCTTGGTCTGCCAGGATCCATACGACGGCGAGCAATTTTCTCTGTATCCAGTACTCTCTTCCAGGGAGTGTTGCGAGCTCTGTACTAAGTCACTCACAGTGTGGGGGCGGGGCTCGGGTTTTCCCGCCAGTCCTGGATGACTGTTGGCAACATTTTCCCGCGCGGCCGGGAACTTAGCACGTGGCTTCCTCCGCCTTGAGGGCTTCCCCATGGCGGAACAAAAATAGGACACAAATTTAGAAAAACATGTACAGGGCACCCCAGGTCTGATCTCTCAGCAGCGCCTCCAAATGTAGCCCTTTTTGTGAACCGGCCGACCCACCCAATATCACATTGGCCCCTCGTGGTCTAACCGGTCCCTTTCCCTGCAACACACCTGCTCTAAAGGACTACTGGTACTGCATAACCTGTGTGGCTCCAGGAGATCTGAGCCTCCGCTAGCTGGGAGCCTGGGGAAACCCTTACCATTACCTGGTGCAGCGCCTCCACTTACCCAGGATCCCCCATTAGGAAAGATAGCCCTGAGTAAGAAATACCATAACACACGTAGATATAAAACAATAGCTAACACTTTACTTAATAACACATAACACAGTACATAACATCATAACATAACCGGATGCTCTATCCGCATCACCTCAGCCCAATGTCTGGTATTCCCCACCCAGTGTCCTGTGATCACCCCACACCCAATGTCCCGCAATCCTGCGAAAGGTCGTGGGTGACTGCGCAGTCACTATATTAAGCTAGGGCCCAGTTGGTGCACTTTATAATATTGAAGATACCTTCCGAGCACTCCGATGCTCGGGACCGCAACTCTCTTCTAAAAGGGTCAGACGTCCGTCTGATCCTTTCCAGGTACTCTGCCGGTGGACCCCAACGAGGGTCCCACCGCTCCACGGGAACCGCAACCGGACCACGGCAACACCAACCGCATGGGAACAGCAACCGCCTTCCTATCACTAACTACTACTTAGAGTGACAGCAACCCTAACCTAGGGCCTGTCCCTGAAGAACCGCAACCTGGGATGGCTTGGGGAAAACTCCTAGGGCCTGTGGACGATAACCTGCCCCCCTTCCCCCAGCTACCCAGTCCTAACTGTAACTGACAACTAGCTATTAACTAGCTACTCCCAAAGCACCTGCAGCTGACTGCCGCTCACACTGTCAGCCTGCAGGGATCCACACTTCACACACACTGCACGCACTGCGCCCAGCACATACAGCGACACTACTCACAGGCAGCTGCAATCACACACAGCCCCTGGATCCCGCAGCAAACACACTGCTAGCACACTGTGCCTCTTTGACAGTGCCCACAGCTCTCTCCACTGCGACACTGCCAAACCAGCACCTTCCACACTCAAGGGTCACCTCCCTAGTTAAGGCGTCCCTCTTCAGTTACCCCCTGCCCTTTACCCGGGAATTGGGGCCTGCCTGGGAATCTAGGGAGGACCCTTACCTGATGCAGGAGCCACGCGCTCCCTGCACCCTTCCTACACCTTCCTTCTCCTCTGCCTGACTGCTGTTGCAAAGCCCGGGAAATGTATCTCTTTTCCCGGGCTGAGCTTCCTTCAGTGGCCACTAGGGAGCACCTGACCTCTGCCTCCCTAAGCCTCCTGGGAATTGTAGTTCCCAGGGGCGGCCTAATGCATTGGGGCCGCGTGCGCGCTTCCCTCGCGCATGCGCGAACCCCTAATGGCCGCCTCAACCTTCCTATCCTCTTCCCTACTCTCGCGCGACCTCTCCCTATCTCTGGAGTCCCATCGCGCGCTTTGTACTCACTGCGCATGCGCGAGCTAATGCGCAATGGCGGCGCCCTCCTCACAAGCCGCCCAGCCGGTGGCAACGCGATCGCGGCCCTAGCGACGGCCCGATCGCGTCCCCGGCAACCAGCCTGCACCGCTCCCTGCACCGGCCCCCACCTTCGCGGAGTGCCGGCGGGTCCGTCAAAGCCTCAGGCGGCACCCGCTACCTCACGGCACTCGCGGAGGGGGGTCAGGGAGGGAAAATATACCTCGGGGCTACATATATATATATATATATAAATATATATATATACCGTAGACTGATTCAAAACTGTTACATATATAGGGAAATCTTGATCCCGTGGGGTCCGGTGGCGGAGCACAGCTGCACAAGCAAAGGGGGCTGCAACCAGTGTGAAGGCTAAAAAGATTTTATTAGGTGGTCATAGGAAAGAAGTAAACTTTAACGCGTTTCGGGACCTGTGTCCCTTTGTCAAAGAGTAAAAGGGAGATTTCCTTATCAATACTGGGCGTGATGCACGCAACTACCTAGGACTGGGCTGCTGCTTACAATAGTGAGTTCTCACAGTGATTATACATTATTGCATACCTGTTTTACTAGGGACACACATTAGACTTGTATGGTATATATATGAATCTGTGTTCGTTCTTCAGTATCACATGTACTAGTATATCACTTCAATTATCCTGTGAGTCCACAGCAGCATTTATGCATGCCCAGATACCTTGAGTTAATCACATATGCCTGATTCCTATACATATACATAGGATTGCTGAGCCCCTCACATAGGGATTATATCCCAGACTTACCACTGTTACATATATATTTTTATATTTAATATTGTTTAGTTTATTTTGCACTCCTATATTGTTGAATTTTTCTTTATGAATGAATTCATTTTAGTTTCAGTTTAAATTGAATTTCCCATATGTCACCGTGGTGAGGGATTGGTTAATCAATTACTTTCTCATGGTAACGTTTGGGTATTTAAGATGTCAATCCTGTCATCACATTAGTCCCTGATGAAATCTCTGCGTTGAAACGCGTAGGGATGTTCGTATATTCTACACGTCATCATGCTGTCAAGAAACGCTGGGGGTAGTGATCCGACTCTCTGACTGCCTCCTCCTCTCTATGCGATGAGCATGTGGCATTCAAATTTCAACAGATGATTACGAGCAGGGGCGGATATCCGCCAACACTGTTTATATCAGGCTGGTGATTATGAGATTGATTCTCAGAAATGTGCTTATTCACTCTATGTTTGTGAATGAGTCTTTTTTATTCTAGATCTACAGTACATTACATGTATTAATACGTTTTTACAGTATGGAGTGTGAGTACATGTGGATGTGGGTGTGGCATTTAGGTAACACAGTTCAACATTTTATGGTGTTCTGTTATATTCTTATATCTTTATTGTAATTTCTAATATTTATGTATGTATATTTTTATAGCGCCCACCAGGAACACAGCACTGTACAAATGTTATATACATTACAATAGCGTTAATATGATAATACAGATTGTATTAGTGCATGAAATGTAATATTGGGAGAAAGGAGTCCCTTGCCTGCAGAGCTTACAATCTAATCGGCATGTGGGGAGATTAACAGAAATAGCAGGAATAAATTATTTTCTCAAATCCCACTGCATCTCTTAAATTGCACAAAGCAAACTAATAGACACTTTTAATATGCTAAAAAATGAGCCTGGTGATTTAAGATGGGTGACATCCCAATATAACACAGGTAAATATTAGAAAGAGAGGCCATAGGAATGAGACAATCACATAAAATACTGTAGTGGATCCAACAGAGTACCTATGTTATACGTCACTCCTGTTCAAGGGCAAATGTTTGCGAAACATAGTCCAGGGTGTATAATCTCTTCCAGTTGTGAACTTCTTATAACAACAAATTAGTTGGAGAGATAAAGACAGATAAGCAATACTTGTAATCTTCCAAATTAAGTATTAAACAGGTACAATAATAGAACAGATGTTTATTTAGGGGTACAATTAAAGCTTGATTGGTATTATTCTCCATTTTATGGCCAACTGTATTATATCCTGATACTCATCCTTAACCTGTTTCTCAGCAAGCTCCAGTCAGCTGCAAATTAGGTGCCACCAGTTCTACCCCACTTTTTACCACTGCCCCTCTTTCTTGTTCCTTCTACGATGTTCCAGAAACGATCATTCTTTCCTCATATCATTGTTAACAAAATGCATGCAGATTAAAGTGTCCATGCCTCACATTTTAATTTAAACTCCCATGCAAGTCTGGTGGTAGGTCACCGAAGAATATCCAAAAAAGATTGACAGAATATAAATCAATCCTGATATAACAGTGGGGAATGTGCAGTAGACTCAGGCACTTCATGATGTATTTGAATATACCTTCTCGTGATTTTGTGTGCTGTCATAATACCTTACACAATGTTTTGTGCGATTAACACTCTACTAAAAAGTGTATACTTCTACAATAAAACAAAATTAGAGGGTTAGTCAGAATTTTTTTTTTAAAGTAGTTTGAAATATTTTAGTTGCCATATTCAGGATTGCCGACAAGGGGGGGGGGGGGGAGGGGGTGAGATCTGGGACAGGGTAGCCAGGCCCAGCTGCCGATCCTCTTGCTACCGGGTCCAGGCCCTCCCCAGCTGCGGGCCTCCGTAACTCTATACCATGCCGAGCTGCTTCCGCACGCTGGGCTTCCCTCTCATGCTGGTGCACGACGGAAGCTGAGCCCAGCTTGCTTCCGGCATGCATCGACGTCAGAGAGGTCCGGCGTGCACCAGAAGCACGGCATGGGACAGAGTGAGGAAGGCCTGCAGCTGGGGAGAGCTGGGGCCCGACAGCGAGAGGACCGGCAGCTGGGCCCAGCCAGAGGTTGGGCCCAACTTGCAGCTTAGGCCGTCTGGGCCCCCCTGCAGCCACCGGTCCTGGCCTGACTATCTCCATGGTAGATACATTTATTTGGGGGGGGGGGTTTGAAATATTTATTTGGGGGGGGGGTGTTGTGGGGAGGTTATTTTATATGTATTTGGGGGGGTGAGGGTTTCTATTATATGTATGTGGATGGCTTCTTTTATATGTATTTTGGGGGGGGTCGGGGGGATCTTTTATATGTATGTGGTGGGAGTGGTTTTTTTTTAAGTGCATTAAGGGGAAGGGGTTCTTTTATATGTATGATGTCAGGTCCCCCTCTTACCTCATGGTCTGCGGGAGGGGGACTGCTGCAGGCTTTTAGGGGGCAAGCGGGTCGCCGGAGCGGCTCCATCAGTAGGGCACCTCCATCTTGAAAGTCGCGCATGCGCGATAGACATCCCGCACATGCGCAGTGTAGCTGAACGGCGGTAGCAATTGTTAGCTCCGCGAGGAGGGACTACATGTAAGCCTCTAGGGCTGCTACCACAAAGGCGGCAGGAGCCACTAGGGCTCATAGGATCTCGGTCAGCGATGGATACATTTGACACGCTCAGCAGAGACGCCAGTTAGAGCAGGGACGCAGAGAGGTAAGGTAGTGTCTGGGTGCAGGTGACTCCCAGACTAGTGAGAAACTGTACATAATACCGCGCTCCTCCCTATAGAAGTTTGCTGCAGGTAAAAAGATAGGCCTTACATATAGAAAAACAAAAAGAACGATTCCTGCGCTCCTACCAATTAGGCTAAGATAAAATAATATTCTCATGAAAAAGGGTATTTTGTTAAACCCTTTGGCCAAAGCATTTGTAAGCCTGCATGCCACGTCAAGGCAACCCGTTTAATGCAGGTACCTACACTATACTGTATATACATGTAATAATTGTCCCATGGACTGGTAAAAAAAGTGATAAAGCCCTGAAGGGGTTAAGTAAAGCATGAGCTTATGCGAATAGTGCAATTAAAATCGGGCTAAAGCCAGTATCATACTTACCTTTGCTTCAGGGCTTTATCACTTTTTTCACCAGTCCATGGGACAATTATTACGTATATATATATAGTATAGTGTAGGTACCTGCATTAAACGGGTTGCCTTGACGTGGCATGCAGGCTTACAAATGCTTTGGCCAAAGGGTTTAACAAAATACCCTTTTTCACGAGAATATTATTTTATCTTAGCCTAATTGGTAGGAGCGCAGGAATCGTTCTTTTTGTTTTTTGTTTTTCTTTTTGTGGCTCCCAGACTAGGCCAGATACCTCCTTTAGGCCCCATCTAGGCCCCAAGATTGTGGCTGGTACAGGGAAAGCCATCGCTAGGGACATTTCCCCAGTAGCTGACTATAGTTAGAGTATTACACTGGTGAGAAGCCACGCAGTCATTGTGGCCTGTGGTCTGGGACCAGACCACCCACAATATAGACTTAAAGGTGAGACCCTCCAAAGGGAGTTCACCCCACATAGAGACGGACAACAACGTCACTGGATTGGCGGCGGCTCAGGCCTTCTGGTAACCAAACAGGTAACAGCAGTACTGGTAGTTCCTTTAGTGATGGGAAAAAGGGGCTACGTGTATTTTGGGGGGATCTTTTATATGTGTAACACATGTACCCCCACCCTCTAGGAGATACTTGCTGAGGCTACATGTGTTCGTGGTGAACATATCTGTGAGGGTCAGGAGAGCTGAGTTGTCTGCGGTGATATAGAGACCAGGACAGGCTTTTGGTGTCATCTTAGGTTCGTTCTCTGGTGTTTAGCCACTCCAGCTTCATTAGGCTCTAGGGGTCCTAGAGGCAGTCCCATCTGAAGCACATCTCCTACACCAGGCTCTCTGACTCAAATCCAGGCAGGTGTAAAAAGTAACAATGGATACTTTAGCATTCACTGTAGATCTTTCACAGAGGCGCATAGGTCTCAGAGGATTCCAGGCCTCTGGATGGTGCTTGCTCTTTGAGTCTGGAGCATTCAGATCTTGTATGGCCAGTCAGCCATGAGGCTGGCTCTCACTCCCACTCCTTAGGAAGGAGGGGAACAGAATGACTAAATTTTGCTCTGCCTCTCTGAGGAGCCAGAAGAGGTGGGCTCAAGGTTTGTACCTATACCAGATAGGCTATACACAGGCCATCAGTGACCACCACACTTAAGTCACTCAGAGAGGAGCATGTGGGGGGGGGGGGTTCAAAAGCCCACAGGAAGACCTGTCACAGCCTAGACTGCTTAGGGCTTATGTGACCGGGGGAAGAGACAGGCAGAGTAGACTAACCATGTTACATATGTATGCTTTGGGCTTCTTTTATATATACATATATATATTTAGGTGGGTGAGGGGCTTCTTTTATATGCATTGGGGGGGGTGAGGTTTTTTTTTATATGCATTGGGGGTGGGTTTTTTGTAATATGCATTTGGGGGTAGGGGGTTAATTTATATGTATTTGGGGGTTCTTTTATATGTATTTGATGATGGGGGGTTCTTTTATATGTATTTGGGGAGTGTTTTTTTGGTATGTATTTTGTGGGGGGGATGGTATGTGTCGGGTAAGGGGGGGATGAGTGTGAGGAGGGGGGATTGAATGAGTGGGGTAATTGATGGAGGGGGGAAGCGTGAGAGGAGAGAGTGAGGAAAAGAGGGAGTGAGACGGAGGGGAGAGAAATACATGGGAAGAGGGGGGAAATAGAGTAGGATTGTGAGGTGTGAAATGGGGGGGGGGCTCGCAAGACCGGTGTCATGGGGGTGGGGGGTCCAGTTTTAACTCTAGTCCTGGGCGCAGGGAAATCTTTCTGTGACCCTGGCCACATTTGATTAGACGAGAGGTGTGAAAGGTACAATACGAGCAGCTAAAGGCAAAAGTGTATAGACAGTTCTATAAAGAGTAAACAGAGGAGAGTGTATCTATGAGTGTACCAGAGAGTTCAAGTGAATACTGTAGCTGTGTCATCGGGGCAGAGAGAGGGTGGTGCAGTTAATAAAGGAGAACACTGACCACATTTGTTAGAAATTGAAAATAGATATTAAGGGCATGTCAGATTTGGGAAAAGGGCATGGGAATGAGTCCTGAAACTTCACTTACTTTTTTTATGTTTAATGTGTTGATTTCGGGTATTTTTAGCTAAGAAAGACTCAATTTGTATGAGGGGAACATATTGATATTTCTAGCTAACTGCTGAAGGAAAATGAACAGCTTAATGAAAACAAGCACAAACAATCTATTCTGAGCCTTATTGGCAATTGGCTTTACTTACAGAAAGTAATTATCCATAGCTATATTGGCAATTGGCTTATTTACTGTATTCCGAGCTATATTTGCAATTGGGGTTTTGTCGTTTGCAATGTAGCTAGTATAAAAGAGCAAAATAAACTAATTTAAACATCCTCGAAAAAGTACTCAGGAATGGTTTGTAGTGTACAGCCTATAATTAACATTTTAGGATAAAGATTTCAGCCTGTAATTTTTGCTATTCTGATGCATGAAGACACCTTACAGCTCGTGTATGTATATCCTGATTTATGTGGTGCCATCAGTGAACTCAGTGCTTTTCAAATGAGACAGTACAATATAGGAAATGATTAACCTATAAGGGCCAGAAGGTGTCTTATGGAATACCAATGTCTAGTTAATATGGGCTATCATGACTGCAGCTATGAGCTTATTGATCTTTGATATAAATTAAGGCACAGGAAACATCCTGTTTCTGGTACTCTAGGGGTTCAAACCAAGATAGAAACATGTTTGGTTTAGGAAATTGGAGCTGGTATGAAGTCTCATTTCAAACACTGTTAATAATTCGGGAGCTGCAAGATTTAAATGCAAATAGTCATAGTAGAAAGCACCAAATAGGGTTTCCATACATTATTTACCTAAGGCTAAAAAGCAGCAAGAAATAACTGTGAAAATGATACACTACAACATATAAAATGTTAATGGGATCAAGTGTATATTCTGTATGTATGTATGTATGTATGTATATCATTATTCATATAGCACCATCCAGGTACATAGCGCTTTAAAATACACGTGACATAGTAATATAACACATATATAACACATAGTAATATAACACATAAGCGCTTAATACATAAAACAACAGGGAAAGTATTCCCTGTTCCGAAGAGCTTACAATCTAAGTGGTAAGTGGGGAGAACTTACAGAGACAGAAGGAGAGTGTTCTGGTAAGTGCGTCTGCAAGGGGCAACGGTCATGCATATGAGATGTGTAAAAGAAAAGCAGATTAAGTAATTATGGAAATGCTTTAAATGTGCTTTTATTAGTATGTTTTACAAGGAAAAATGAGTAAAGGTTTTGTGATTTTGCAATCTTCTGGCCCATATTGCCTAAGCAGTGCTATTTCATTAAAAAAGACCTTATGATGCCTTCCTGTAGCACAGCACCGCTGAGTAATACAGGGATTGTTTTCCAAGAAGACATATGCTTTATAGATGTAGTTCATATCAAAATCACTCAGAAACGGGTAGGAAATGGTCATGGTGGGATTCATTTGCTGGGAGACATATGACATACAGTATACCTTTAGAGATAACAAGGAAGTAGTGTCTCCTGTAAATAATCAAACATCAACTACTCGGTCTATCATTAGACTGAGAAAAGTGATTCTCTGATGCCATGGGAACAATGTTCAATTTCAATTGGTATGTGGTATTGCTCACAGACTCTTATTTTTAGCCAGATAGTACATAGCAAATGAGAACACGAGCGAGCCTGGTTACAACATTTATGGCAGCTCAGGGAGGAAAAATGGATTGACTTCTTCTAACATGTTGCCCTGGTGAAGTTATAAGTTGTTGGAATTTTGCAACTATTTCTTTTTCAAGTTTGTACGACGTGAGGCCATTATAAACAGAAGCAGGCAGCCATATTGGCCACTGTGTCCCGAACAATGTGGTTGTCCGGTCTTTAGGTCACGGGGCATTTTCTAGACTTGATAGACATGGCTGCTCACTTTTTCAGTGTTTCAAAACTAGCTGGGCTGCAGAATAAAATTATTTTTAGTCAGATGGGTATAACAATAAAATGTTCCATTATGTACTTGACCTCTCTGATTGCACTTTTATTAACTTTTACTCCTACTGTGTCTGTAAGCCTCCCAACACACTGTACCACTTAGACTGTAAGCTCTTCGGGGCAGGGTCTCCATTTGCCTTATGTTGTCATTTAACTGTTGCGCTTATCCCCATTTTTTGGACTTTATTTCCCCGGTATTGTAATTTTGTAAAGAGCTGCGTACACTGTTGGCGCTGTGTAAATAAAATGATATATACGTGTATTTGTGTTAATGAGAAGACTTGTGGGGACATATTCAGGTAGATGATATGGACCTGAATACAGTAATGTCACTATTTTCTAGAATATCTTTATTTACAGCGTGTAAAATAAAAGCCGCCCCATAAGTAAATGGTGAAGGTTTCTAATATACAGAAGTTCAAAACAAATCAATGGTGCACAAATAGTTTCTGCTCATTCTGAACAGCATAGGTATTTCATTAAGTTATAATCCCAGAAGAACAGGGCATTATTGGCCAGTAGTACCCTGTTCTGAGGGGATTATTACTGTAGGGGTGTTCTGGTTTCCCCTATGTACCTCCGCTGCAGGGTGCAATCTCGGGGGGGGCTGTGAGGGAGCGTCCGGAGGTTCAGTGGCGGCCCGATAGCATAGGGTGCCGCCATGTTGTAATGGGCATTGCGCAATACTCATGCGGGAGGCACGGAGAGAGTTTGCGCATGCGCAGTGTAAGGGCGCGAACGGCTGGCCAATAACCAGGAGGCTCCAAAGTTAAACTACAATTCCCATGAGCCTCAGCAGAGCCACCTGACACCAGGGAACGAATAGGAGTGAAGGGATTGCTGGCAGGCAGGAAAGGGAAGCGTGGGGGAGAGACCACGCTTGCAGAGGGCGCCGGAGGAGCAAGGGGAGAGGTTGTGTGTGTGCAGGGGGTCAGTGACCCACCTGAGTAGGCCAGATTTCCCCTCAGGCCCCAGTGCAGACCCCGAGTCACCATTAGCTTGTGGTGCTGCAGGGAAAGCCCTAGAGAGAGAGACATTCTATCCCCTTACTATATTAGCAGACAGAGACACAGAGTTCTTCCTGAGCTGCGGTGTGTGATCAGTGGTTTGGCTCAAGCTGTTGGACATTTCCAAACTCGTGAGAGACTACGCTGGATCGGCAGATCCTTTTCGAAGTCTGTTACCGGCTGGAGTAGCCGGAAGGTATTTAATAAGTGCACCAACACCGGTACCTTCAGGCGCTGATCCCGCCTTGGGGGAGGTTTCTTTGGGGACACTGGGTTGAGTGACAAAGGGACTGAGTCTATACATTGGACACGGTGTGGGGTGCATGCGGTGGGAAGTGACATTACTCAATGTGGAGAGTGTCCAGGCCACTGGTGTATAATTACTGAATATCAGCTATTCATGTACTGTGACTATATGTGTCTTATCCCTAATAGGTGTAAGCTAAGGTTTTGCGATTACTTATTAGTAAAAAGGTTACAACGTTGTGGCTTGTTATCATTATTCTTACCTAGGGGAAACTTACTTATTGGGGATCCTGGGTAAGTGGAGGCGCTGCCAAGACCATATTGTTACCCCAGGCTCCCAGTTAGCGGAGGCCCAGATCTCGCTGAGCAAGCAGGTACATACAGCACTAGTAGTCTCTCTATATCAGCAGGAAAGAGGGCTACATTACTATTATAAGTTAAATGTAGGCTTATTTTTAATTTTTTTAATTTTTTCATCAAAAAGATACATTTTTGCAGTCATATTGATTTTTATCAGCATGATTGTCCACATTCTTATGCTGTAACTGCAAGTTTATTAAAAGGACATTGTACATATACACAGCCCCCTCTATACACACACCCACACACACACACACACACGCGCGCACTCTGCAACTCCCCCTCTATAAACACACACTGCAGCCCCTCTTTACACACACTGCAGCCCCCATGTAAACCCACACTCTGCAGACACACACACACAAAACACTCTGTACTCCTCCTCCACCCACAAAGCACACACTGGAGACACACACACTGCAGCCCCCCCTCTACACCCACAAAACACACACTGCAGACACACACAAACCAACAGACTCTGCCAGCTCTACATCCACAAAACATCCACAAGACACAGACACACACACATAAAACACTCTGCACTCTGATTGGCTGAAAAACTTGGCTGGGTGCCAAAACTTCCAGGCCATTACTGATTGGATAATGCCTGGAATTTTAACCAATCAGAGAGCAATGATTTCAATAATGACCGGAATTTACCAGCTTTAGCCTATAATATTACACGTGTGGGGCCAAAATCCACAAAAGGGTGCTAAGATATACAGTAGCATGCCTTTACTCCCATTCATACGAATGGGAGTGAAGGTGGGCTAAACGTTAGCACCCATTTGTAGATCTGGGTCACTGGGGGTTATACTGTAGGTGCAAATCCTTCTTGTTCTTTATTTGTTTTAAATCAGCACTCCTAGGGATTTAAAAATAAAAAAATATATATATTGGATAGGATTGAAGCAGGGGGTCTCCGCAGCTGAACCATGTTAATTTCAGCTCGTGTGACCCCCTTTTTCCTGACATACTTACCTCGGAAGGTGGTGTCGGTAGCAGCTCCCTGATGAAGTAGCTTACGCTACAAAACGCGTTGGATAGATTTTATAGCCCATATGACATTCTTTTTCATAATCTGCGTGCCCAAACAATCTCTGAGATTTTGTGATTTTTTGGCCATATCGAAGTGACGTAATCCCTCACTTTACGGCCATCCTCACTTTGCGGCCGGTCATGATACACATACGGGACTCTTGACGAACGGGCCCGGTGGCGGGTCCAACAGCCCTGACTTCTGAGGGCGTCTCATCGGCTTTTAGCTAGACGGAGCGGCAGTTCCGATGGCCCTGACTTCTGGAGGCGTCTCACCTGGACTTAGGGAGACGAGTGGAGGGCTCTTTTCAAGTGCCATGGCGGTGTGTCCCTATGCAAAGACCTTCCCAAAGACAGCAAAGTGGATATCCTTCGATCCAGTGGTGGCTGTGGGGTGTCGGGTAACCCATGTCATTGTAAATGAAATGCTGATTATTCTTTGATCTGATGTACGCAGATATCTTACCCTATCAATATATCTATTTATTTTAAACTCACTTCACTATGTGCGTCTGCGCTTTTGTTCTTTTTGTATTTCAGTTGCTCTAGGGGTGTTGATTCACCCCTATCATTATAGCTGCAGACGCCTATCTCCAATATAGAGGTTGTTTCAACTATATTATCACATAGGTGGTTAATGGGTTCATTATTTTACAATAGAGGTTATTTAGTTGCGCACTTGTATTTTTTGTTTTCCAGCTGGGCTAGTTGGGGCTAACAATCGTGGCTTAAATGTCCCGCATCCTACAGGCCAATGGGAGATACCAGCACCCCATTCCTAGCTAAGTATCTTGGGAATTATGGGGTCCCAGAAGGTGAAATTACACAGTTTAGATCTGGAGACAATCTGCGTCAACCCTATGTTTAAAAAAAACACATCACACTGCTTTAAGTAACATAATGAAGTGAGTGAAAACTTCTAAACTAGATCAAGGGTGCGCAAACTTTCTGAGCTGTGCGCCCCTGTCTGGCAACCCCAGCGCACGCGCCTCCCCACCCCCTAGGACCTGGCTTCAAATGACGCTGCGGGTTATGTGACATCACATAATGTGACCCTGCAGCGTCATTTGACTTGCGTTGCCATGGCGATGCATCACATCACATGACCCCGCAGCATCATTTGACGTGTCGCTGGAGAGCTGGCAGAAAGCAGGTTAGGGCGTTACAGAGGCCTCACGCCTGCCCCGGCGTTTAATTTAAATGCCTTGGGGAAAAGTGCGGGGCCTCTGTAACCGCTGCACGCCCTAGAATACCTTGCGCCCCCCAGTTTGCGCACCCCTGACCTAGATAATCAGACAGATTTTTAGACTACAGCCATGAGAATTTTGTTCCATAAGAAGAAGATTTTTTTCTTCCAGAAATATTGCAATTGGTACGTTTTTTAAGCAGGAAGTAGATGATGAGCACCCATCTCCAAATTCGAAGGCAGTAGCGTTATCCAGTTCACGTTTTACTGTACTGTACATCATGTAAACAGATTAAAAAAAAATAATACCCTTAGCACTGTGATCGGGAGCAGCAAAACCAAGAATGGTGACTACAGTCTGTAGGAATTTAGCCCAGCTACACGTCTCTTGTTCCGTTAGCACTGAAGTTGTTAAAAATATAATTTTTTTAATCAGTATGTTCATGTTTGAGACATTATTTATACTTTTCTGTTTTTCAATATTGTTGCATTCCATAAACAGTTGAGGTATTTCATAGCAAACCGAATGCATGTCATCACCATTTATTGCAATTAGTACGTACATTTGAAAATAAGTTACGATATGTACTGTATGCTGAAATCCTGAGTAGTTTAAGGCAACCAAGGGATGGAGTTTGACACCTCTGGTAGAAACTGATTTTATCAACACAATTGTCAAGTATAGGGCTTTACACTAGAAAAGGTACAAAGTCACAACATTTACTAGAAGGATTGCCAAACAGATCTGTTAACATCTCTGATTATAAGGGCTATCATTTATTTATAAAATGTTTTACCATAAAATAATACATTGAGCGTTACCTCTTGTTTTCAAGTATGTCCTGGGCACAGCTATGATAACAATACATGGTTACATTAAAGGAATAGGGCTATACATTATTTTAAAGACATTTCATGAACAGTTAAAGATAATATGTGTTATGGGTGTATGCAATAGTTACAGACCAGATTAAAATGGGAGGCAGCTGAAGTCCTGAAAGAATTTAGCCTGGTGGCAGCTTTGAGAGTCTCAGGTAGGTTGTTCCAGTTGTGAGGCGCACAGTAAGAGAAGGAAGAGTGACCAGATTCCTAGTTGAAACCTGGGACCTTGAACAGTCTATTGGAGTCGGATCTCAGGTGATAAGTGCTGCATGTGGTAGGGGTAACAAGCTTGTTCAGAAAGGCGGGTAGCTTGCCCAGAAAGTATTTAAAGGAAAGACTGGAAAACTGTACTTTGCGTCTAGACTCAAGGGATAGCCAATCTATAGCACTGAATAGTAAAATTGGCCCCCAATCTTTTTAATGACTGCAGACATGAACATATTTCTTTTTTCTTTAAACTTTTTCTTATACATTAATTAAAACAATGTTGTCCTTTTGTGATAACCAAATGGATCATGCAAAGATGGAAACTGATGTCAGAAAATGATCATTAATATTTCGTGAAAGAAAAGAATTTGGGTTATTTGTAAAGTGTTATATTGAGGTTTTAACATTCAGTATAAAACATGTGACTTTACATGGACCCAAAGACTTAACTTCTTTCAAGTCAAACATGTGATTGATCATCAGAATTATGTGCTATGGAAACAACAGTATTGGCTGGTAAGATTGTCGTGAAAAGGGAGACGTTGGAAGGGATTGTTATGGCCTAGAGCAGGGGTCGGCAACCTGTGGCTCCCGAGCCACCTGCAGCTCATTCAGCACCTACATGCAGCTCTCCTCCGTCCACAGGTTGCAGCTCCCCAGCTGCTGCCTCTCCATCACTGTGCTGCCGGTAGCTGCAGGCGGTCCCAGACGGCGCTGGTCGGGCCTCTTGTTGTCGCCGGACATCTCCCCAGCTGCTGCGTCATGGCAATTGACGCCGCGTGGCCATTTTCAATGACGTTGCAGGAGAAAGCTGGGAGTTGAAGTGGTTCTGGCTACTCATCTGCCATCCCTAGCATGTAAGTCCTGGTAGATGCAGGCAGTGTTAGGCCCAATCTTGGGTTTGCCCCCACAAGCAGCTTCCCTGAGTGACAGGGGTGGAGTCAGGACATGGTCTATGTGTGGCCCAATCCTGGGTGCAGACCTTGTACCCGCCCCCTCTGTACTAGGGAAGAGGCAGCCCTAAATCTAGTGAGTTGAGCTCTGACTCTGAAGAGTGAGGGTGTCTCGCCCTGTGGGGTGGAACTGTATGATCAGTCTCATAAGGGGACTGTGACTAAGAAAAGGAGGAGAGATAAGGCTCCAATCCAAACATCGGACACAGGGACCATCCAGAGGTCTGAGACCTGAGAGAAAAGGTAGTATTCACTGTAGTAACATGCAGTATGCAGTGGATGCTAAATAAAGACACGCCTCTTTCAATATACTCCTGCTTTGAGTCTGCAGTCAATCAGGGGGAGTATGGATTGGTTCTACCGTAGGGCTGCCTTCAGCAATCCTGGTGCCTGCGGGGGAGGGAGGCGCTAGCACCCAAAGACTGAACCAAGCACCTACCTCAAAAGCCTATCCTGTTTCCCCAATACCATAGGCGGAACCTCAGGTATCATGCACCACTACATACTGGATAGCAGGGAGGGGGGAGGGGAAGCAGCGCTATATATATATATATATATATATATATATATATATATATATATATATATATATATATATACACAAAACGAAAAGATGTTCAAGGCCCTCTAATTGGGCAAGAGTAGGACAAATAACTTATCTTTAGGAGCAGGGTGCTAGCAGTGTAGCTGGGATCACCATCCATAGGGAGCCTGTTCCTCTAATCTTGCATTTTTCAGGTTAGGATATAGGCAGAGGGAAGTACCTGTGGTCTTACAGATCGTAGGGAACGGGACAGAAGAGGGGGTCTACCCCGAAACGTTTTCCCCCTCTATTTGCCTTTTATTTGTACACCCTCCATTTTTTGCCTTCCCCCCCTTTACCCCCCCCCCTTTGTTTTCTCTCCCCTCATTTTCCCTATCCCTTATCCTCCTTCGTACTCTTTCCCCACAGGTATCATTTTGCACCTTGAGTAATTATTACTTCCTTTTTACAATTACTCCCACACCTCCCAATGTATATCAAATTGTGCTGATATGTTTACATATTAAATTTACTTATTTTTGCTTATCATCAGACTATTTTGTCATTGAATGCTGGCAACTACTTTTTCTTTTAACCTTGAAGAAACATTTCTGCAGTTAGGGTAAGGAATATAAATGAATCCACTGGATAAAGGATGATCTATTACATTTAATTTAAACACTTAGATAAATACTATTAAGAAATAAAGCAGTAGCAATTAATTTTATACTGTTTTATAATCTATTCAGGGAACATTATGTTCTTAACCAGTGCAGGTGCTCCGAATTGTACTGACGGGCTCTAATTATGCAAAATTTGACATTTTAGAGCAACAAGAAAACATATTCATTATATAATTAAGCAGCAACTTGTACTTTATGTAAATTCTATACATCCCATGTTGACTGCATATGCCATGAGTAAATAAGGTGTCACTGCCGTCAGAATACAAATGAGAAAAAAATCCCTAATAGATCCATACTGTAACCTTGGTTGAGTAGAGTATATCTGTCATCAAAGATGTAGAGCTCTCAACCATTTAAAGGTGCAGTTCCTCTACTCCAATTGTACAATACACATGTATTGATGAAGCTCTTTACCACTCCATAGATATTTGCTTTGAATCATATTTTTTATGTTCCATCACTACTTTCCTTTCTTAGAAAATCAACAGGAATCTGGTCTGTCTGGTTAAATGCTTACTTTATGAGTTCTGATGAGAATTGAGTTTGAATATTAACATGAAGTGGTATATTTTGAGGTGTGCTTATATAATCTGGCCTCTTCCCAATTTATTTTAGAATGCTCCACCTTAAAAAAAACAATGTGCAGTATTAACACTTTAAACATAATGTGTTTTGAAATTAGATGAGCTCTAAAAATATATATGCCTTTAAAGGGCAAGCTTACCTTAATGCCCACAATACGAAGAAAACAATGAAGTGGTTTAAACACCAATATGTTGATGTGCACTCACTGTGGGCGCAATAGTTTTTTTGCATGTTAATCTGTGAGCAATTGCCTATATATTTCAAATGTTTGTTACCTCCTAAATGTATTTCTGAATATTCAATCATTGTTTTTAATACTGCATTAATGAACAAGCTTTGAGTTACATCATGTTTTAAAATGTTAACATCTTATACAAGGCATCAGTCATTTCTTTTATTAAACGTGCAAGAATATTTGATAAAACTGTTCTCTTAGATTAGAAGAGTAAAAGAGAAATGCAGAATGAAAGTAATTTGTGACATAAGATACGTTCTGATGCCAGAAGACACCGTGCAGCCTAATTAAGGGAGTAAGCAGATACGTGGTGAGATGAACAATACCTGGGAATATATATATATATATGTATATATGTGTGTGTGTGTGTGTGTGTGTGTGTGTGTGTGTGTGTGTGTGTGTGTGTGTGTGTGTGTGTGTGTGTGTGTGTGTGTGTGTGTGCGTGTGTGTACGTATGTGTGTAGCAAAAGAAAAGAGTGCAAATGACAAGTAGTAAATATAAATATATTGGATACATTTAATAAAACAACGCAAATATAGCCCCTAAGTTAATAAACCAATTTGAGATAACAAAATAAAAAGCATATACATATATATATATATATATATAAACAACAATGATTAAAAAAACAGTAAGGCCAATCATAAGCTGTAACTCAAATGAGGAGGATGGGAAAAACCAAAGGACACAGAATAAAGGTGGAACTGTCTGTAACAAGGGAGAATGGAAAGCTGATAAATGAATATCAAATATCACCAATCAGAGTCCAGAAGTAAATGTGGAGGTAGTGAGGTATAGTCCAGTATATCCAGATATAAATATGGTATTATTAAGAAATCTCAGTTTGATCTCACCAATTAGTAGATGTGAGTGGTAACAGCAGGATCCATCAGCTGAGCCTCCAACCTGTGTATTAGGGAGACCCCAATTATGCTGATCCTGATACTGTAGTGTGTTCACTCACAGGTGATGGCAGCCCCAATGGAAGTGAGGTAGAAGGGGGAAGCTACACAGCCAACCCCTGGTACGTTAGTGTACTTTCATTACGCAGGGACCCAATGCTGCTTCTTGAAGAGAAAACTGATTTTCTGGCATTCCGCCAAGACCAGTAGCTGGTTACCTCACTTTGCCTCCACAGGTGAAACAGAATATGGCGCCAGACCTCGGTGCTCACTCATTTCTCCTGTCAGTGCCTGTGGCAGGGAATCCTCTTAGACAGCTGATAGATACTAGCGTGATGACGTGCCCTACGTGTTTCGTCAGACAGTGTTCCGACTTCATCAGGGGTGTATCCAAGAGATGGCGACTGTTTGAAATTTATAGTAGTCCAAAATGTTCTGATTGGGGAAATATATGACTAATAGGAACCTAAATGTGATAACGTGATTGGTGAAAAAAACTGGCGCTAATTAAGTGCTAGTGATCACTTAAATTACAGTGAATATATATAACTCATAAATAGTGATATCAAAGAAAATCGTGACTCAAATAGTGCAAAGGTGAAAGTATAATATAAGTTGCAACCCCCTGCTCAGACCCTCTGGAAGGGACTGTCTTGACTGGTCCCAGAAGATCAAACGATATTTTCTCAACCCAGGGGGAGCATGTGGGAGAAAACACAACAAAAAAACACACTAAGTGCAGACTGGAATGTACAGGTGTGAGATGATTGTGATGCTTGGCCTCTAAGTGCTGCCTACTCACAGGATGTAGGTAGGATATGTATAGTGGCGTGATCAGTAGAATCTGGTGGGTCCCTCTGAGTAAACACAGGAGGTGGCTGGAACGCACCGCCGATATCCTGGATAGTTCTCCTCCGCAGGCTCCCTGCTACACCCAGGCAGTGTGGGGATCTCCAGCTGCGGTCTCTCCGGTACGTCGCGTCACTTCCGGTCTGCACGATCAGCTCCGTCGCGTCACTTCCGGTTCGGCGGTTGATTGGCAGTTCGCGGGCACCAATCCTCTCACCTCCTGGGCGGGTCCACTCTACGCGTTTCGCCAATGGAATGGCTGGCTTCGTCAGGAGTATTATACTCCTTCGATACTCCTGACGAAGCCAGCCATTCCATTGGCGAAACGCGTAGAGTGGACCCGCCCAGGAGGTGAGAGGATTGGTGCCCGCGAACTGCCAATCAACCGCCGAACCGGAAGTGACGCGACGGAGCTGATCGTGCAGACCGGAAGTGACGCGACGCACCGGAGAGACCGCAGCTGGAGATCCCCACACTGCCTGGGTGTAGCAGGGAGCCTGCGGAGGAGAACTATCCAGGATATCGGCGGTGCGTTCCAGCCACCTCCTGTGTTTACTCAGAGGGACCCACCAGATTCTACTGATCACGCCACTATACATATCCTACCTACATCCTGTGAGTAGGCAGCACTTAGAGGCCAAGCATCACAATCATCTCACACCTGTACATTCCAGTCTGCACTTAGTGTGTTTTTTTGTTGTGTTTTCTCCCACATGCTCCCCCTGGGTTGAGAAAATAATAGGAACCTAAAGACATTATTCAGTGAAACAGATAGCAATCATATGCAAATACATAACAACTAATGTAATCAATAAAAAATATATATAATAAATCATTAAGACATATCCAAAGGTAATACCAATACTAAATCAAAATAATATAAAATATATACACAAAAATATATACTGTATATTGTATATATAAAAATATATTTTTATAAAAAGTAGAATGAAAATCAAAAAAACACTTTTCTTTAAAAAAAATGTGTTTAGTGGAACCTAATCAAATTTTAATAAAATCAGATAATAATTTATTAAAGCCAGACCCTTGACGAGAAACCAGACACTAGACTAAAGTGCTAGTATCCACATTTTCATTGAGACCTCCTGGAACCAAACTGTTAAGCTTGAAGATCCATAAGGTCTCCCTGCGAGAAAGCACCTGTACCCTATCTCCTGCCAGAATTGAATGAGAAATATGTTCCAGGCCTATAACCCTAAGACCAACAGTACTTTTGCTGTGGCAGAGGATGAAATGCTTAGATAGATAATGGTTAGTAACACCATGCAGAATATTCCTCCTATGCTCTAGAAACCTAGTAGAGAGTTGTCTAGTGGTGCGACAAACATATTGCAGGCCGCATCCACAAGTAATAAGGCATACTACAAAAGTAGTCTGACAGTTGATGAAACCTTTAACTAGAAAAGTTCCACCATTAGAATGAGATGAACATTTCTTGCTAGTATCTATAAAGGAACATGTAATACATCTCCCTCTATTACACCTAAATTACCTATGGGCCTGGAACTAAATACAGGTGGCACATGAGACCGTAATTTGGTGGGAGCTAGTATATTTTTTTGACATTCAGCCCTCCTATAAATAATTGAAGGTTGTTGGATCCAAGTGATCCTTCAAAACAGGGTCATGTGTTAGTATGCCCCAATGTTTATTAAAGATGGCTCTCACCGACTTATGAGACTGACAATATTTTGTAGAAAGACTGTTTTGTCCGGAGATAAGGACCTATTCTTCTTAAAGACTCTAGCCTGATGTTTCTCTCTAGAGGATCTAAGTAATTCTTGTCTATCTAGACAGGCTGCCTTCTGAAACGATTCCTCAATTAAATATTCTTCAAAACCCTTCTCAACAAATTTGCCCTCATTGAATTACACTGCACAACAAAATCAAGATCAGTGAAACAGTTACGTCTTAATCTACCAAATTGGCTGAATGGGATGTTTTTCAGCCAACCTTGGTGATGACTACTGTTAGCATGGAGGTAGCTATTGGTAACTACCTCCTTGATATGTACATCTGTCTGAATCTTGCTGTGAGAGTCAATCTTAAGGCAGAGATCCCGAAAAAATATGGAAATGGGATCGACCTTAGATGTAAATACCAGACCAAATGTGTTAAAAGAAAAATTATGAAATAAATCCTGAATGTCCCCAAAATTAGAATCCCAAATAATAAGAATATCATCTATGAAACGGCCATAGTAGAACAGTCCCGCCTCATATGGGTTGTTGGTCCAGACCTGGCTATCCTCCCAACAACCCATACATAAGTTGGCATAACTCTGGGCAAACCTGGTCCCCATGGCCATTCCACAGATCTGAAAGTGATATTGTACTGCAATAAAAAATAATTATGTGTAAGAATGAATTCAATAATTGAAAGAATAAAATTATTTTGTGTACCAGATATCCAATGATCACCATCAAGAATGTGCTTAATTTTTTTAAGCTGCCAGCCCTTTAGTGTGTTCTATACAGGTGTACAATGATTGTACATCACACGTTGCTGTGAGGATTCACCATCCTGGCAGTCGCGGACCGTCTCCCCAACCCGAACAAGCCTTCCGTGACTAACACTCAGGATGCGCGGTCTCGTGGTCCCAGTACGCGCGTAGACCTTGCATGGCCTGATTCCCCGTCCATGGATTTGGACCCCGCCCCCCGCTCTGACGCACGACGGGTGCGTTCTGCCAGCCTCCCTGCTGACGCTCGGCCGAAGCCCCACCCCCGCTCGAGTGATGTACAGGACCGGCATGGGAGTGACGCGTGCTCTCGGCTCCACCCCCTGACCTCCATGACATGCGCGGGTCGGCGCGTGATTGGTCCCACCCACTCTTGCCCTAAGGTCACTCAGAATCGGCATGGGAGTGACGCGTGCTGCAGGCTCCGCCCCCTGACCTCCGTGAAGCACATGGGTCGGCGCGCGAGCAGTTCCGCCCCATTCCTGATTAGGCTGTATCATAGGGCACACCTGTGTGCACCAGCAGCCTATCAGTGCTTACTTCCTGGTTCTGCCCTGGCTGGCTATTGGAGGCTCTGCCTTTATATACCTTCAGCCTGCTCTCATTCCTTGCTGAGCATAGTCTAGTGTGACGCCGTGCCTTGTTGCATTCCAGTTCTTGTGACCTTGCCTTGCCATGCCTTGCTGATTAACCTCTTGTTGCCTACCTTGCTTGTCTTTTGGATTCCGCACCTCTCCTCTTCTGATCCGGCTACAAATGACCATTCTCCTGTCTCCAGTCCTGACCTTGGCTGAGTACTCCAATGATCCGATATCCTCCTATCCTGAATCTGGCTTTGTACCCCGAATATCCGATACTCTCCAATCCTGAACTTGGCTACGAACTCCGACGATCCGCAATTCTCCACTCCTGACCTGGCAAGTACTTACACTAATCTCAAATCTCTAACCCTGACCTGGCTTGAACGACTACTCTACATCCTAGGTGCGCCCGCGGGTCAGTGTTAACCAATTCCCTACTTCAGCACCGCGGTCGCGCTTCGTTTGTGGTGAGCTACGCGTTACAGTATGCTCAGCCACACAAACTTCGACCCAGCTGAGGTAGGAAGAGTCCTGCGCACACACGCAAGCTACCTGACTACCTTAGAGGGAAAAAATTGTGGGTAGCGAGCAAACCCTGCTCTCCCTTCAGGAGGACTTTCGCACCCTTTCTCGTGCTTTACAGGAACCACATTCTCCTCTTGTGCCTGCTGTCCCTGATATTCCCACTACTCCAGCTTTGCCCTTCTCTCAGGAACCTCGTTTACCTACCCCCAACCATTATGGGGGCAACCCTCATGAATGCCAGGGTTTTTGAATCAATGCTTTATACAATTTGAAATGAATCCTTCATGCTTTACTGCACCCCGCGCCAAGGTGGCGTACATTTTTTCTCTCCTTGTAGATGACGCCCTTGCCTGGGCCTCTCCCATCTGGGAGCGAAGATCCGACCTCACACAGGATATCGGAGCATTTGCCCGGGAATTCTGGAAAGTGTTTGATACACCCGGTCATAAGGTATGTGCTTCCTCTGCACTTTTTCATGTTTCCCAACGTAGTCGTTCAGTCGCCAAGTACGCTCTTGAGTTTAGAACTATAGCTGCAGAGAGCGAGTGGTTACGATGCCGCAGCCTTTTGGCAAGGTTTATCAGAAGCCTTGAAGGATGAGTTGGCGGCCTACGTTCACCCCACCAATTTGGAGGAGCTCATTGCTTTCTGTATCAAGGTGGATCGGCGCCTCCTGGAGAGACGTTCAGAGAAGGTTCACCATCGTACCATCCCATCCCGGATCAGTCCCGGTCAGGTGAGCTCCACTGAGGTTTCTTCCCCGGATACGTCCGAACCTATGCAAGTAGGGGGTACTAGCCTTTCCAAATCAGAGAAATTACGACGCAAAAATGCTGGCCACACTGCGGTGTTTCTGGACATTTTGCCTATTTTTGTCCCCAAAAAGTCAGGAAATGCACAGTTCCAATGAGTCCAAGGGGAGTCTCATTGGGAACGCTTTTTCTCTCCCCCATTTCTACTGACAACCTGTCTCGCATTCTTTTCCCCATTACACTCTATGGGGAGTGTTTTGAAGTATCTACGTTTGCTTTCCTCGATTCAGGTGCCGGAGGAAACTTCATAGATCAAACTTTCGCAGAACGCCATCTGGTTTCCGACCAGACACCGAAAGAAGGCCATCGCTCTTGAAGCCATTGACAGAAGACCTCTGCAGCCAGAGTTCATCTCCTTGGAGACAGAGGTGCTCCAACTCAAGGTGCAAGACACACACCTGGAAAAGTTCCAATTCAATGTTATCCATACTCCTTCCATCAGCGTGATCCTCGGGATACCCTGGCTACAGATTCATAACCCTCGGGTAGACTGGCTCAACAAGGAACCCATCCAATGGAGTGCCTTTTGCCATAAGAACTGCATTCTGGGAGCAAGTAGCATCGGGGGTACCATCGTGTCCGAGGAGAAGGAGAAGGTACAATTGCCAGAAGAGAACGCTGAGTTTCGGGACGTCTTCCATAAGGTCAGATCAGAGATTCTTCCCCCTCACCGCCCGTTCGATTGTCCCATCGATCTGCTTCCAGGCACTACACCTCCCAGAGGGACTTCCTATCCATTGTCTATGCCTGTGACCAAGGCAACAGCGCAAAAATCTCATGGTAAAGTATATAATAATTATATTGGTGAATCATACATAAAGGGTAGGTAATATGCTTACAATACCGGAGCACTACTACAGTGGAAAAGACAGTCAAAGAGTTTGTATTGCCGCACGGAGGGCTGAAGATCCCAGAAGTAGTTCCACTATGAAACACGTAGGATTTAAATTATTCAGTGCCAGCTCTGCACAATCTGTGACACGCTATTTCATCCCTCCGTGCGGCAATACAAACTCTTTGACTGTCTTATCCACTGTAGTCTTGCTCAGGTGCGACTTGAGTGGTGACATCACTAGTAGCCGACTAGAGGCAAGTGTGATCGGCACTTGCCGTCAGCGTGCAGTCCCTACAGCAGCGATCTGAAACACAGGAGCACATTATCTTGATAAATTAGACCCCTACCCCTGTTTACTTTTTCATTTTTACTCAAGATTAATAGATGCTGTTTCTTTATTTTGAATCAGGAGTGCTGATTTTTGGGGGCATTCTAATGTCCATTGTCTTTAGGAGCCTTTTGTTGTATATATATATATATATAACGGGTATTCCCTATGAATACAACCGCTACTACCTGCTGTGCAACCTGTGTGGCTCTCAGGAGCCTAAGCCTCCACTTGGGGAACCTGGGGTACATGCATATGGTACATCTCGTGGTGCAACGCCTCCACCTGGGAGGGATCCCAACGAAGTGGAAGAAGGCCCTCACAGGAAACAATCACACAAAGCAAACAATATAAAACAGGACTGGCTTTACTGCCTAGCAACACATATATCATCACAACCTTCATGCGCCACGGCGGACGCTAACCATACTAGGCGTCACGGCGGACGCTAATCTCCCACAGAGTGATCCCACCCCGTGTCCAGTAATCCCCACCCAAATGTCTCGCACCCCCAAAGTCAAATACCACTGTGCATGTGTATGTGTGACTGCGCAGCCACTATGTCTGGTGATAGGCCTGTTGGTGCACGTGAGTTGCAGGTTACCTGCCCGGGCTCCTGCCACGGGTACCGCGATATCACTGGAGATCCGCCCGATCCGACGTTGTCCTCCACACCGCGTTGGGTGAATTCCAGCGCGGATAATATCACCTTAGTCCCAGGGTCTTTGGTGGTGTTCTGAGCCCAGAACCCACCTCGCAGGGCCGCACGGCTTCAGCACTGTGTCCCTGACTAACCTACCAATAAATGGGGCAGTGTCCCTATCTAGGGCCTGTCCCTATACTCCACAAGCTACTAGGTGGCTCAGGACCTAACTGGGACCTTGGGGGCTGCTGGCCTAATGCAGAGGGTCACTCACCCCTGCATCCACCTCTTACCCCTAGCTGGTCCGGATCCTGACTGCCTGCGTGGCTTCAAACCCCGCGAAATGTATCCATCTCTTCCCAGGCAAATCCCTCAGCCCTATTGGCTCCCTGGCGTCAGGTGTCTCTGCCCCTAAGCACCCTGGGGGCTGGCAGTCTATTCTCGCGCATGCGCGAGCTGTCTGGGGCCTCCCGCGCTGTGCTCTGCCACTGCGCATGCGCAACAGCCCTAACATGGCGGCGCCCTGCTTCCCGAGCCGCTCGCGTCCCTAGCTACCAGGGATTCCTCTGCTCGCGCTCCAGCCCGATCCACACGCGCGCTCGCAACTGGGAAGGAGGGGGTGAGTGCGCGAGGGGGAACCTGGCTACACGCGATGGGGACCTGGCTACATCTATATACTGTATATATTTTTTTATATATATATTTATATGTATTTATACATCTTGTATCCCTTTATTGGCTCCCCTGTTATAAATGCACTTGCTTGAAATACATACATATACGTTCTTAAAAATAATAATAGTGCTAATTTCAAAGAATGGGAGATAAAATAAATACAACAACCCTTGAATAATAAATACTTTATTTGGTGCTCACTATTTTCAGTCTCTGGCCTCCTGTTTCAGGGGTAGGACTAATAATAGGGAATTCCTGTCCTTGGCACAGATGGGCCGAGATGGGATGTCGGACAGGGCCCCACTTTCCCCCACATTCTGATGAAATTGGGAGATCCGTGGTTACGTGCCACCATTCAGACCACATCATGCTGGCTGCCTCTGTTCTGCTAATGCTGTTAAGTCACATTGAATTAACCTTTTAAAGGTCATTTAAAAACAGTAATTCTACATGTAACTTTTTGCAAATAGATACAGCAAGGAAGTAATATTTGTGGTTGTTTTTTTGTTCAATATTCCTTTTGTTCCTTTAAGAACAAATCATTAGGGGTAACGTTTTATATCATATACTGTAGGAATGTTCCAGTCATTCATTGGATTACTAGTGTAACAGTGTTTTATCCCCCCCCCCCCCCCAATTACACATAGGGACCATTACAGGGTGTAAGTGGTGCATACCTGCTGGTAACAAGAGGACAAGAGGGCTGAGTCATCCGCGATGACTTTGGGACACAGGATCAGGCTTCTAGTGTCCATACCCCAGATAATACTTAGCAGTGCAGTGCCTCCATCTGCCGTAGGCTCCAGGAATATGGAGGCGATCTCCCATGGTAGAACTTGTACTCTCGCCCCTGTTAAATCACACACCAGACAGGAGGTATATTGCAAACAGGAACAGTTTATTACTACAGTCTTTGCAGTAACACACAGGTACTCAACAGTCTTCTGTCGGTTACGGTCTCTTTACTTGCAGCTATCACTGGAGATGGCCCCTGGACCGCCACTACAGACAAAGGGCACGCACATCCGTCCTAGCTCTTCCCCACCTCCCTAGCTGAGGCAGAGGTATAGGTCCACACTCACTCCTCTCCGTAGGGAAGAGCACATGGGCAGGCCCCAATCTCAGGCTCCCAGACGTGTGCAAAAAAAGGTGTGTGAGGCGCTTCTTATAGAGGTCAAATAAGTGATATATAATATATTAAACCTTATAATAAAGGTGATTAAAGTGCTCTTGTGTGTATAAGTGAATAATATAAAATATAGTGAACGTCGCAGCTCAACCCTCTAAGGAGAAGATCCAATTTCTCCTGTCGTTGTAGAAAAGGAGCTTGTGGGGAGCGCAGATATCACCATATGTGGGAAGATAAATTATAATATAGTGTAGTATGTTCTACAGAAAAGACAGCTAAATAAATCGCAGTTGGGGACTCACAATTTCCCAATGAAATATAAGCAGTGGGTATAATCGTGTTGAATTGAAGATTCTCTAAATTGGAAGTACCAGGTCTCGGCAGGATAAGCCCTCAATGACAAAGATGACACACTTAGAGCAACATTGCATGTTCAGTATGTATACGGTTCAGTGACATGACGGGCTAACCAGAAGTGACGCGTTGCGATTCCAACAGCAGGGCTGGCGGTGAACACATGAGCTGCGCATCATTATTTTTCTGTGTCTATGCACATAGTGCAAAATGTAAGTGCAATACTTATTGCCTAAAATATATATACATACTGAACATGCAATGTTGCACTAAGTGTGTCATCTTTGTCATTGAGGGCTTATCCTGCCGATTATTCCCACATATGGTGATATCTGCGCCCCCACAAGCTCCTTTTCTACACTCCCAGACGTGTGACCTGCCTTCCTCAGAGGGAAGGAACAACCTCCTAGCTTTAGGGCGGTCCTGTCCTTAAGTACAGACAGAAGGCAAGCATCCCGTTGTCAAGCTACAACAGGATGTACCACCCCCTGCTGTCACTCAAGTGCAGCACCAAGGTGAATGGGAAAACCCCATGATGACTACTGGCAAGCCTGTTGTACCAGGGCATACTGCCAGGAGAACGGCAGATTAGTAGTCTGGAGTGACCTTTGATTAACCCTTTTTCAAGAGAATATATAAGTATTTTACTGTGTATTTTTGTCATATTGGATGTAGTATTGGGCTTCTCTGTTGCTTGCTGCATTTACCACGCTCAATAGCACTCCTTTTTGACACTTAAATACATATATATTTTGTCGGGGCTTAGGGGTGCCCAAAATGAGCTTGCTGGGGTTTTGTGTGTCTGCGTTCCATTAACCTTCCGGTACTCTATTCCACTTTGCGCTCCTCCCTTTCCTCTCTCCGCTCCACTACAGACTCTGACAACCTGGTCAGGAACTACATCTCTGCCCTATCCTCCTCTCTTGGGAGAAAAAGAACTGCGTAAATATCAAAAGCACTAAACAAACAACGCTTGTCTAGACTATATAACTGATAATCTCCCTGCAGCTGGTTTGGAACCTCACCCGGAGAGAACATTGTAGACTTTGAAGGAACAAACCTACAGCGCAAAAGAGAGATGAAAACAGAACATACTGTAGTGTATTCTATAAGATGTAAGTGGGAGTCCTGCTGTCGTGTACTACACTTACAGAATTTATGTAAAAATCAGGCAGAAGAAAGAAATCCTCGGTCCACTTATCTAGGAGGAAAACGAATATAGTAACTGCTGGCTCGGCTGATTTTGACATCAATTCTGTAAGTGTAGATCACAACAGCAGGACTCTCACTTACATCTTACTATGTTCTGTTTTTATCTATCCTCTTGTCTTGATCTACATTCCCTTATTTCTCTCTCCCGGTCTCCTACTTCTAACATAAGATCCTGGATAAACTGTCACACAAGCATACTCCGCTCCTGCACTCCCTCCTCTGAACGCCTCTGGAGCAAAGCTCATACTCTAGCAGACTCCTGCTCTCCTCCCCCTTGTGTCAAATGATGCTGCAGGGTCATGTGATGTTACTTTGTCATGGCAACGCAACGTCACCCCGGGGCGGCATTTGACGCCGTGTTATCATGGCGACGTGTCGTCGAATACCAAGAGGGAGACAATACCGAGACCTAGTGTGGTCCCCCGGCATTTAATTGAAATGTCTCCCTCTAAACTCCTTGAATGCCTTGTGTTCTCTTGCTTACTCCATTTTCTCACTACCTACTCTCTCCTAGACACTCTACAATCTGAACAGTGAAATACCTATATATCTCTTGAAAAAGGGTAATTTAGTTAACCCTTTGGCCAAATGTATTGTATAAGCCTGCGAGCCACTTCAAGGCATGACCAATTCGTAGGACTTAACACTAACTGATTAAAATTCTTATTTATCTCTATAATTAGAGGAAGCATTTTAATCAGTTAGTGTTAGGACCTGCAAATTGGTCATGTCTTGAAGTGGCTCGCAGGCTTATAAGCTTTGGCCAAAGGGTTAACTAAATTACAGTTTTTTCAAGAGATATATAGGTATTTCACTGTGTATTTTTGTCACATTGGATGTTGCTCTGGACTTCTTTGTTTCTTGTTGTATACATTTAGCCATGCCCAGTAGCACTCCTTTTGACACTTATATACATATATATTGTGGTATTTTGGGGGGTTTCTGAGAGCTTGCTGTGTGTTTGTTAACTTTGTCCAGCTGGTCTCAGCTGTTTTGGAGGTCAGTTGCTCCTCCCTCCCAGAGTTTAAGCTCACCCCTCCTCACTTTCCAAGTAAGCAGGTTTTCATTTCATGCAGCTGGCTGTGACAGGTTCAATGCCAGGACCATTCTTCCTCTAATTATAGAGGAAAATAAGAATTGTAATCAGTTAGTGTTAGGACCTGCGAATTGGTCATGCCTTGAAGTGGCTCGCAGGGTTATATGCTTTGGCCAAAGGGTTAACTAAATGACCTTTTTTCAAGATATATATATATAGGTATTTCACTGTGTATTTTTGTCACATTGGATGTTGCTCTGGACTTCTTTGTTTCTTGTTGTATACATTTATCCACACCCAGAAACACTCCTTTTGACACATATACATATATACATTTTGTGGTACTTTTGGGGGGTGTCTGAGAGCTTGCTTGGTATCTGTGTGTCTGGTAAAAGTCGATGCTTCAAATCTCAGGGGAGCGAAGAAGTCATATGGTAACGCGTCGACCAGAAGTGACGGAGGGGACGCAGATGGATGCTGAAGACAGTGTCGGCACGCGAGACGGAGCGGTGAGATCGCTACTCACCTGTACCCCTTGCATACTGCTTTCGTGCTTGTTTTTCATCTCTTTAATGTAAGCCTCCATTTGTGAGTTTGTTTTACTGGGCTAAATCGTTTTTGACCTGCACTATGGTCTGCCCTCTCTTCTTTCGAGATTGCTGAGACTTTCTACCCATATCTACAAGTGCCACGTCCAGCACTTGTTTGATACATCACCCACCTTGGTCACACCACGTCTGGATATCCAGAGATACTACCAGCACTGACTGGTACACTGCTCTTCTTATTCCACTTTATTGTGAGTAGGAATGTGGGAGCCTTTCACACTTATCACTATTAGTCCATAGCATAGTGCACTATATATTTATTTTTATTTTTCATTTGACTTCTTCGCTCCCCTGAGATTTGAGCATCGATATCTACTTAGACTTTGGAAACAGTCTACCTCCAAGGATTGAGAGAAGTTGCATTTTGTATTATTCACATTCTACTATATTGCAATTAATTTATTTTTCACTGTTTATTAATTCTTTCACTGTGTATTAATTATCACTGTATTAACTGATTTATTCACTGAGCACTTTTGGGGTATAGGTAGAGTGCCATCGAGTGCCTTTCTATATACTGTCTGGTATAAGTATCAGCTGTTATTTGTTAATGGTGTGCAGCATATACCCTTGCTATACATGTCGCATTTTTCTTAGCTACCCTGAAAATGTTCCCTGAATTTTTGGTATTGAATTTGGTGAAAAGTTTACATTTATTCAGGGGAAGAGGCCCAATGTTTTTGGTCAAAGTGAAAATATCAGAGTACTGTTTGTTAAAAAAGGGCCATTAATAGCAATATTTTTATTGAATACCCATCTCCAAATTTTGATCATGAATGTCTTTTATTGGACACAGTTTATTGAATAGGCTCCATAAAATCTGATATAAGTACTTTATTTAGATTTTTTTTTAAAGAGACATACATTTTTTCTAACCATTAAAAAAAGAATTCATAATAAAAATAAACATTAATCTTAGAAATACACATTAAAGGCCAGGTACGATGCATATCTACTTTAAAGCACATACTCTGGAATCACTGCACATTTTTATACAGCAAGAAAAGTATTGCTATTATTTGAAAAATGTTTGAAAGCAGTATTTAAATTAGCTACAGGTGGTACATACATTTATAAGCAAACATTTCCTAAATGTTGTATAATTGTATACATTTACATGGTTTCATAAATATACCCTACAGTACTTGCCAGCATCAGATCCAGTAAACAATTTCTCTGCCCACTTTTCAAGGATTTGCACACTTATACCAAGGACATTTTCAAGTACTGAGCATAACTGTTTTCAGAGACTTCATTGGACTTTAACCTCTAAAATAGGCCATCTGAGCTATTAGAGCTTTGCTACATTTATTTTCTGTACTCTTGGGGGAGACGTATCAACATAAAGAAAGCATAAATAATTTTTTGAATGCAGCTTATTATATCCTAACTTGTCCCTTTTCCTTAAATTACAAGTTGACACATGTGGGGCAAAAAATCTGGGGCATTGAGACCTTGATATGTTGATGCAAAGAGACACAAAATGAGAATGGCGTGTCACTTTTGCTCCAAATTTGCCTTTTCTCCTTTATACTTTACATTGCCTCTTTACAACATACAGTAGATGGTATACAGTATACAGTACTGAAGACTTATTAAATTACTTAATTCCTCTAGATTGTAAAGTTACTGTGTGTTTGAAATATTATAGCTATGTATGAAAAATGCAAGTTGAGTAACCTTCTACAATGCGTTCCACCAAAGGACATCAATAAAATGGACAACTCCAGATTTCAGGCCCCCATATTTAAGTTTGGCTGTCTATTAAACCGAAAATGAACCTAGAGAAGGAGATAAAATATATTTTTTCAGGTAAAGCATTCTTAATCCAACATTTAACCAAATACTGTAGGGGGGAATACATCAAAGGTATCAGACACAATTACATTCTGCATTTCCAAGGGGATTTTTCCTTTTGTTTAGTTCTATGTTTGAGAACTGTACCTCTTATACTGTACCTTGATACAGAGACCCCTAGGTGACTAGCCAAAGGAACATGGGACTTTTTCAGCTCTTGTATCAGGGTGCTCATGTCATAAAGGATATAAAATAGAGGCAAGGTCATTCCTCCTTCCTAAATAGGATGATACCTTATTTGTCACCTCCTTTTTAAAGGGCTCATTTAGGGAAACTGATGGTTATCAACTCATACGGTAGTTGGAAATTACCATAGCCCAAGAACTTTATGGCTCGTGATGGCCATGGATACAGGTTGCAGTGTTGCATCTTAAATGGGAGGTTATAATTAATAACATACAGATGTAGCTGGCATTATTTAAGTCAGGAGATGCATAACGTAGTAGCGGGTGGTGGTTATATTCATTTTCATGGGTCGCACACCGAAAGGTGGCAGGTTTAACTTGTTATCAGAGTTGTTCCAATGAGCCGGCGGGTGAAGTGAAGCCTGCAACATCTATAAAATCCTGTATTTTGCACAGTGCCTTCTGATTTTTAAGTGTATGTTATGTTTTATGGAACATAGTGCTAATTCGATGCAATGTTGTTTATTACTGTGTAAATTATATTTACATTGCCTTACTATTATAATGTATTAGAAGAGCAGTACTTTGTTTCATATGTTACACCAATTCTACCTTACATACAGTACGAATATACTCAGGTTAATACATTGTGTGACAGAATATAATACGTTTCCCAGCAAATAACAATTACTGTGAACATTCAGAGACGTGACTGTTTACAAAATGTGATTTTCAATATATTTTGCACATTTTCTATACATTTTCTATTTTTCACAACATTTTCTCAAAAAATCCCATTGCTCGGAAATGAGTGACATTACTGAAATTTGGACCGAATTTCATCAGTTTCTGTCGAATTTTGCTAAATATTGTGTTGCAAAATGGCAGTATAGAAGGCCAGGTAACCTTGCAGATTGACCTTTAAATGCCTCATAATTTTTTTAGGACAATCCTGATGGTTTTTGTGAAACTTTGTGAAAAAAAGTAAAATGTCACCTACTTTGTGAAATCCAGCGAAAATGTTGCACATTAATAATGTTGTAGTTAGTTTAACTTGTAATATTACATCCAATTATTATCTCAGACTTTATAGCTGTAACCAGTGACAATATTATAGACTTAACACATTTCTTCTGATATATTATTCCCCAGACCCACTGTCAATTAAGCACAAGCATGCAAAGAAATGTAATGTAATTGTTTTTCCAATGCAGAAAGCATAAAAGGGTACAAATCTAAAATACCCAAGAAAGTTTAACATGGAAAAATAATAAAGAAGAAAACATCAAAATGTTCCTTAGAAAAGTTTTTTTTTCCAGTAAAGGCACAACTATAGTAAAACACCAAACTGACTTATTTCATACATGTATTATGAGCTTGTGCAATAGTCAGGCATATACCTACTGTCAAAGGAATGTTAAATACACAGTGTAGGCACGTGTAGCACAATACAAAAGTGTGCAGGTAATATCCTAGGGAGCACCGTTAGAGTTTATGACTTGTGGGTAAATGTAAACACGACATAAATGTGTAATTACAAAAGGAAAAAACTAAACTTAACAAAATACCCAGAAAACATTATTAGCATTTTTTGGGGGATGACCTGATTAACTAGCAGGATCCTCAATGGGGATAATGTGTTCAGCTGAATCTACATGTGACATGGAGCTTAGATTTTCAGACTCAAATGTAGGAGAAGGGTAGAAAGCCGTTTCATTTGCCTTTGTCCTCACTGAAATCAGTGTCGGGTCATGCAGACATAAAGGTTCCTCCACAACAGCTTGCAAATTCTCTATAGTCATTCCCATTTCTGTGCTGTGCTCAGAAGGAGATTTCTTCCTGATGCGCATGTATGTTTTGTCTTTATTCTCCATTCCTTGTTCACTTTTTTGAAATCGGCCAAAGAACCAGATGAAAAATCCAAATAAGACAAAGGCAAGAACACTTGGAATGAAGGCCAAGCATTTCACATTCAGACTTGCTCCAATAAACCTACTGTGCAAGAACATATCTCCATCTACGTAGCTCCTGTTAGTATAAGGATCTGTGTTATTGGACCTCCACTCCCAGGATAAGGTTGTCTTGTTAAGCCTTTGTAAACTTTCTGTGTCTTCAACAGTAAATATCATCTGCCCTGGATCTAGATATTGACCGTATGCTGCTGGCTTGTAAAATATTTGGTTCTTCCACATATTAAGATCAAGGATCAATACAAGGAAGATAATGCCATAGTTAAACCATTTACCTGCATGTAAACAAAACACAGAGATTAGTTTTCAGAACACCTGGAAAATACTAATTTTTCTAATCCAGACATTTCCAGCCATTGCAACTGCAGTTGAGTGTGTAAAATAACACGTAGTTCAGCCAGATAACATTAATATAAAATAACACATAGTTTAGGGGGAAAAAATACATAAAGGGGGATATATACTCCAAAACATGCAGACTTATTTTTGGATCTGCATCAATTTGTGCCAGTGACAAATATTTCAAGCTTGTTAATCTTGTATCTGACATCCGACGCTCTTCTCTCAAGAGCACAGGTTATCTACATCTCAGACACGGAGGATTTATTTAATGCAAAGAGAATGGTAAACTGTGCCTGATGTGGTCACAATGATGTATATTATAATTTTGCACTCACTTCTTATAACCACTCCACAAAACATTTAAAACAATGCAAATCATCTTCATACATTGTTGCAAAGTGACAGTAAAAATTATGCCATTTGCACTTGTTTTCGAGCAATGCAGCTGTTTGCGTCACTTGATACAGATATTGCTAGCCTCATTGTCTCCAGAGCTGAGGCTCAAAAAGCTTAAAGCTACGGATCCTGAGACAGTGCTGCTGCGGTCACAATGCAGGGAGGTCCACGCTTCGGGATCCCCCGCAGTAATAATCCTTCGGCACTGGGGCAGTCATGGTTGAGGTCTGGAGACTTGTTCAGTTGCTGAAAACCGTGTCTTGCTGCACCTGTATGTATCATCCAGGATGTGGAAATTCAAAGTGAACTGCAAACTGAGAGGCTTATTCTATGTCCACCAAATCAG